>NW_023653987.1:0-30165 GCF_015228065.2 Penaeus monodon
CACTGGCGTAGCATTATTATCTTTTTACTTATTATTTTATTGTTATTATTACAGTTATAATAGATTTTTTAGCAATAATACTAATAATTAAGATAATAGTAATAATAATAATAATAATAGAAATAATAATAATAATAATAATAATAATAATAATAATAATATTCAAATGTTATCAAAATTCTCTTTATTCTCATTTATCATCCTTATTGTTATGATTAAAAACAATTCTGGTAATTATTATCATTATTACCCTAATAATTGCCGAAATACCAAAGAAATCGAAAAAACGTCATTTTGGAGTAAACTCTCAAAAGGCTATATTTCGCGAGATTTTGCCGCTTTTTCGACTTTTGGGAATGTTTTTCTTGTACCTTTTTCATATTATATATGGACACAATTCCTGTTATTATCATCCTCATTATCATGATTATCATCATTATAATCGTTATCATCATCATTATCATCATCATTATCATCATTATTGCAATTATTATCATCATTATTGCAATTGTTATCATTATTATTACAATTATTGGAGTTATAGTATATATTTTTGCAATAATACTAATAACCACAACAATAATGATAGTAATAACATAATAATAACAAAATAAACGATTTTTATAATAATTATTATATCATTATCTAATTAGTATCGTTATTACTGTAATTATTACTGTTATAATTATTTTTGCAATGATACTACCATACAAATAATAATAATGATAATAAAACAAAAATAATACTAATAACATATTATAACCACTAGCATATTATTATTATACTTATACTTATTATTGTTATTGTTATTATTACAGTTATAAATAGATTTTTTGGCAATAATACTAATAATTAAGATAATAGTAATAATATAATAAATAATAATAATAATAATATAATAATACTAATAATATTAATAATATTCAAAAGTTATGAAAATTCTCTTTATTCTCACTTTTATTATCATTATTGTTATGATTATTACAATTCTGGTAATTATTATCATTATTACCCTAATAATTGCCGAAATCACCAAAGAAATCGAAAAAAACGTCATTTTGGAGTATACTCTCAAAAGGCTATATTTTCGCTAGATTTGCCGTTTTTTCGACTTTTTTGGGGAAAGTTTTTTTATACCTTTTTTATATTTTTATATGGACACAATTCCTGTTATTATCATCATCATTATCATGATTATCATCATTATTATCGTTATCATCATCAGTATCATCATTATCCTCATTAACATGATCATTATCATCATTATTGCAATTATTATCATCATTATTGCAATTGTTATCATTATTATTCCAATTATTGGAGTTATAGTATATATTTTTGCAATAAAACTAAATAACCACAAACAATAAGATAGTATAACAATAATAAAAACAATAATAACGATTTTTATAATAAATTATTTATAACATTATCTTAATAGTATCGTTATTACGTAATTATTTCTTTTATAATAGATTTTTTGGCAATAATACTAATAATTAAGATAATAGTAATAATAATAATAATAATAGTAATAATAAAAAATAATAATAATAATAGTAAAATAATAATAATAATATAATAATAATAATAAAATAATAATAATAATAATAAAAATATTCAAATGTTATCAAAATTCTCTTATTCTCACTTTTATCACATTATTGGTTATGATTAATACAATTCTGGTAATTATTATCATTATTACCCTAATAATTGCGAAATCACCAAAGAAATCGAAAAAACGTTCCCTTTTGGAGTATACTCTCAAAGGCAATATTTCGCTAGATTTTGCCGCTTTTTCGACTTTTGGGAATGTTTTTCTTATTCCTTTTTTATATTATAAATGGACACAATTCCTGTTATTATCATCATCATTATCATGATTATCATCATTATTATCGTTATCATCATCATTATTATCATTATCATCATTATTATCATCATTATTGCAATTGTTATTTCTATTATTGCAATTATTGGAGTTATAGTATATATTTTTACAATAACACTAATAACCACAACAATAATGATAGTAATAACAATAATAATAACAATAATAACGACTTTATAATAATTATTTATATAATTATCTTAATTAGTATCGTTATTACTGAAATTATTACTGTTATAATAATTATTTTTGCAATTATAGTACCAGTACAAATAATAATAATGATAATAATAACAATAATAATACAAATAACAATATTATAACCACTAGCATTATTTATTTTTATACCTATCCCTTATTATTTTATTGTTATTATAAAATTATAATAGATTTTTTGGCAATAATACTAATAATTAAGATAATAGTAATATATAATAATAATAATAATAATAATACTGAAATGTTATCAAAATTCTCTTTATTCTCACTTTTATCATCATTATTGTTATGATTAATACAATTCTGGTAATTATTATCATTATTACCCTAATAATTGCCGAAATACCAAAGAAATCGAAAAAACGTCTTTTTGGGGTACACTCCCCAAAAGGCTATATTTTGCTAGATTTTCCCGCTTTTTCGACTTTGGGAATGTTTTTTTTTATACCTTTTTTTTATTATATATGGACACAAATTCCTGATATTATCATCACTATTATCATGATTATCATAATTATTATCGTTATCATCACATTATCATCATTATCATCATTATCATCATCCATTATCATCATTATTGCAATTATTATCATATTATTGCAATTGTTATCATTATTATTGCAATTATTAGATTATAGTACATATTTTTTGTAATAATACTAATAACCCAACAATAAAGATAGTAATAACAGTAATAATAACAATAATACGATTTTATAATAATTATTTACATCATTATCTTTATTAGTATCGTTATTACTGTAATTATTCTGTATAATAATTATTTTCCAATTATACTACCAGTACAAATATAATAATAAATAATAACAATAATAATACTAATAACAATATTAAACCACTAGCATTATTATTATTATACTTATGCTTATTATTATATTATTATTACAGTTATAATAGATTTTTTGGCAATAATTCTATAATTAGAAATTGTAATAATAATAATAATAATCACTAATAATAAAAATAATAATAATAATAATAATAGTAATAATAATAATAATTATTAATAATATTTTAAATGTTTTCAAAATTTTATTCTCACTTTTTTCATCTTATTTTATGATTAATACAATTCTGGTATCATTATCATTATACCCTAATAATTGCCGAAATCACCAAAGAAATTGAAAAAACGTCATTTTGGAGTATACTCTCATAAGCTATATTTGCTAATTTTACCGCTTTTTCGACTTTGGGAATTTTTTTCTATACCTTTTTATATTATATTGGACACAATTCCTATTATTATCACAAACATTATCATGATTATCATCATATTATCGTTGTCATCATCATTTATCATCATTATCATTATCTCAAATTTGTTCATTATATCATGTTTTGCAATTGTTATAATTTATTGCAATATTGAGTTATAGTATATATATTCTGCAATAATACTAAACCACAACAATAATGATAGTAATAACAGTATAATAAAATAATAACGATTTTATAAAATTTAATTATTTATATCATATCTTAATTAGTATCGTTATTACTGTAATTATACTGTTAAAATAATTATTTTTGCAATGATACTACCAGTACAAATAAAATAAATAATAACAATAATAATACTATAACAATATTATAACCACTAGCATTATTAATTATTATCACTTATCTTATTATTATTATAGTTATAGTACAGTTATAAGTGATTTTTTTTTATGCATAATCTAATAATTAAGATATGTAATATAATAATCTAATATAAGATAATATCTAATAATAATATATTCACATGTATCAAAATTCTCTTTATTTCCCCACTTTTATCATCATATTGTTATGATTATATACTTCTGGTAATATATCATATTCCCCTAATATTGCAGGAAATCACGCAAAGAAATCGAAAAAACTCAGTTTTTTGGAGTATTTCTCAACTGCTATATTTACGCTAGATTTTCCGCTTTTTCGAACTTTTGGGAATGTTTTTCTTATACCTTTTTATTTTATATATGACGCCATTCCTGTTATTATCATCATCATTATTATCGGGAGTTTTATCATCATCATTATCATCTTATCATCATTATTCTCATTATCTCATCAGTTATCGTCCAGTAGTTGCATTATTATCATCATTATTGCAATCTTGTTTATCATTATTGCTTGAAATTATTGGAGTTATAGTATATAAATTTTTAGAATAATAACTAATAACCCAACACATAATGATAGTATAACATAATAATAACATAATAGCGATTTTATAATATATTAAGTTCTGCGGGTACATGTTTCTTACATTAGTATCGATTTATTACGTAATTGTTATTGTTTAATAATATTTTTGCAATTATACTACCGAGGAAAAATAATATATGAATAATAAAGATACATTAATAATACTATAACAATATTATAACCCCTAGCATTATTATTTTATACTTTATACTTATTATTTTATTGTTTTATACAGTTATAATAGATTTTTGGCATAATACTATAATTAAGATATAGTAATAATAATAATATAATAATACTAATAATAATAATAATAGTAATGGTAATAATATTCAATGTTATCAAAATTCTCTTTTTCTCAGCTTTTACGTCATCATTATAGTTTTATGATTAATATAATTCTGGTAATTATTATCATTATTACCCTTAAGTAATATCGAAATCACCAAAGAATTCGAAAACACAACGGTTCATTTTTGGAGTATAACTCTCAAAGTGCCTATATTTCGCTAGATGTTTGCCCGCTTTTTCGATTTTTGTAAGTTGTTTTGTTCTTATACCCATCTTTTGTTATATATAATATGGAACACAATTCCTGTTTATTATCATATCATTGGTTGTACGTTCTAGCGCACTCGCGACTCATACGGTCGATCTCGCCTGGGTCTGACATCGATCCTCGGGACGCCGCAGTGGTTGAGGCCGGGTCTTTGCCATGCCACATGCCTGCCTTCTCTAACACGGAACAAAGGACGTGGGGAACTTTGCAAGCTGCTTATTGCTTGGATTGGAAGACGTCCCCGGCTTCCGCTTTCCACCGAGCGGGCCTTGTTACGGAATAATATGAACATTGTTTATAAATAACCCAAAGAACGTATTTAAACCAAGTCTCGTTTACTTGGTTGTGTTTGAATTCTCCGGGGAGAAAAATAAAAGATTTATAATTTTCCCAGTCCATACCGTAACTTGTACATTAGCCATTTTTTTCCTATGATACTGTTCCTTTCCAAAGTGTCACAATACCCCTGAAGGGATGTAATTGTCGGGAGTAATGGTCGGGTTTGGTAGTCCACTCTATTTTTGCATAGTTTCTCTTTTCGCGCCATGGCCTGGGGCTGGCCTGAGGTCTTTTTTTCGGGTATAAACCCTAGTTTATTGTGAGGGGAAGACAGTTTCGGTCCTGACGTTTCTGTGCCAAGTTGTGGGTTCGCTCTCGGTGTTTGTGCTCGCTTTGATTTACTTCCGCTTTTGGATTACCTCGCTTCACGCCAGGATTGACGAAACTCGTTATATATTCACATAGCTAAGTATTTATTGGTTTGGGGTAGGAAGACACCTGGTCTCTTTTTGGACTTTGGCGTGTGACACGCGTCATCCACCATCTGTGGGGTGCCACCCTTTCCTGTCCCAGGCGGCACTTGTGAACTCAAAAGTGTGATCGAAAAGGACCACTTTCCCCGAAGAACCTGCGTAAGGATCCGTACCTCCCATTGTGCCATTCCTTGATTTAAACTAAGTCAATACTTAGTTTCCTTCCCTCAGCTCGAGGATCCGTAACCTCCTGGGAGGAAGGTTATTTCAATAGTCCCTCGCCCATAATAATTTCGGGCCTTTTACTTTTTACTTTCTTTTCTTTGTCTCGATTTGTTGTCTTGTACTGCCCGACCTTGTGGGTGTCCAGGCAGTCCTGATTTCTGGTCCCCTTGTGTTATATTATGTTTTTTGGGCCTTCGCCTCTAATTATTTTTCTTTATTTGTTTACACAAGTCTTTTTATTTCAAAAAAGTTTATCAGCCTAGGTTATTTTAGTTTTTTTTTTACGTTAATCTCCATTTTGGGGTTGGAGATTTACGTGCTCATATTATAGATTGGTATGTGTTTCGTGCTAAACACTGTTTAAAAAGATCTTATGGGTTTGGCGGCCAACTTAGGGGTGAAAATATACCTTGATCATTTTTGAAGGTATATCGGGGGAGGTGGTTTTTAAGCGTGCCACGCCCCGCTGTTGATCAAATTGGTGATGTCACGCATCTTAACATTTCCCCTGACCTGAATTCCTGTGGACCTCCCTAATGATTGCGAGTTTGCTCATAATAAATATCGATACTTCGTAGAGCTTTCACCACACATCGGTCTCCAGTCAATAAACAAATGTTTTACGTCTTAGTTCATGGTTCAGAGCTAAGGCATGAATCTTGAAACTTTCTTGGGGACTCGGGTCTCCTTAACAGCACCTTGCTGGTTACTCTTATCTTCGCAAGCCCGTGAAAGGCTGTAAGAAGCTAGAGTTTAATCGGAGGATATTAGGAGCTTATACTCTAAACAGACCATAACTTTGCTATAGCCTGGGTTCCCACTTCCAGCAGTGGCATGCTCAACCTGAAGGGAAGAGGAGATTGTTATGATCTTGCTTTTTCTTCCACACGTCCCCAAGCAGACGCTTCGGGGCCGACGCTATCTCCTTTTCACAATTCCACAACTTACAACACTCCACTTCAGCACATACATCCTGTACTTTTCATCTTTCCACCCTTCTTTCATCAACATTCACAACCCCCCTTACACAACACACCACGGTTCCCGAACCTACTAATCGGGTGGTGGCAGCGTCCGTAAAGGCCTGGAATCTTACTCTGTTCGCTGCAGACTAATCTTTGTCCCAATTAAAATCTAATATTCTCGGTTGAGCCCGAACTCAACCAGACAATTAAAGTCTACTGGTCTACGCCCGCTACAACTGTCCTTGTTTGGTGGCAGCGGTGGGTAGAAACAGTAATTTTTTATTATAAGTACCTGGTCCAAAAGCCCTTTGTGCAAAGTCCACGCAAGCTAAGTAATAGGTTGGAGAGTAGTGGCTGGGGGCGCGGAATTGCCCTCGCGTACACCATTAGCGCCCTAGGATAAACCACTATGATTCCCTCGGGGTCCTCTGCAACACCCTCCTTGGGTCCCGACTTTACACTCGAGCAGTAACGCTCGTCTTTTGACTTGTGGGCAAAGTTTAGGAGCCCCGTGACCACCTGTCGGCTCTCGATGTATGAAGGAGACTGGTGGAAATTTGGGCGGCTCAATGCCCGTTCATACCCTGATGGCAGTACGCCAATAATCGTGTGTATTATTGGAGCCCAGGGTATCTGAACCTCACGCTGCGATTTCACCATCTACGGCCCTCTGCATCGCAACGTTGGAAGCGGGGGTGCATGCGTCACGACTGACCACGGTTCGTCTCAGCGAGCAAACCGTAACCCACGTCCGCTGCCGGGTATAACCCTACGCGACCCGTCCCGCTTACCGGGCGGAGGTCCCAGCCAGCCAGCCCTCTTCAGAGGATCCCCAGAGTTGGAAACCTGGTTGTCGACACTTTGAGCGAGGCCCATCCTTACGGACGGATTGAAGGCTCTGATCCGTGCCGCCCGTGCTAGCTGCGGGGGGACGGCGGAGCTTTGTCATTAACTCCCCATCTTCGACGGGATAGGGACCTGGGACTAGTTTTAGGAGACCCTCGACACGGTCTCGCCGGGGCACTTGTCTCGTCGCTGGCGTACTTACTGCATTTGGGGTCGTACGTACTTCGACGCAATTCCCCAGGGGCTTCTATCTCGACGGTTCGAGAACCATGGTTTACCAGGGTATGGGCGCGATTATCCTGGTGAACTTTGGCCAGCTGAAACCATCTGAGCGGAGAACTTTTTCTTCCAGTACTCCCACCCTGGATGCGTGAAAAGCTCCGCTGGTAGAGAGGATCACCGCTTTAAATCGGGTGGTCGAAGCAGCCCACAAGTCTGGTACCATCGTCACTATGCCGGGCGGGTAGAAACCCTTGGTCAGTTTCTCGAGCGAGCAGGGCCTTAACCTCCTCCTTACTCCTTCGCGAGGGTCGATCTCCCGTCAGGTTCCCCTCCGTTTTGATATCCCCTTTTTGATTGCCCTTACGACTCAAGACCCGACGCTGGTGTCCACCACCATCAGTTTTACTCGCATTAAGCCCGTTTGTCCTCCTATTTCGTTCGGTGCTTGAGGTTCATATCAGTGCACGACACGTGTGGCCGCCGAGGGCATGTGGCCGGACGGTGTTTTTTTTTTTCGCGCAGGACTGCTAGCACACGGCCCGACAGAACCACCACACACACCACAAAGAACCACCGCCAGAACGGTTATGGTGGGCGCCGAGGGAGCGACAGTTCACGGAACCGGAGCTCCCCGAGCACAGATTCAGGCGGGACGGCCGCTGTTGAATTGTGTGGTTCTGGGAGCTAAGTCCTAGCTTTCATTGACCTCCGGGAAGTGAGGCCACGGTGGTGAAGTAGTCCTGTTTCAGAAGGACTTTCCACACCTCGCTCTCGGCCTCACTCGGTGTCCTCAAGGGGCATCTGGGGCCACGTTGGACATCAAGGGTAAGGCAGACCCTTGCGATTTAAATTTTCCCTCCCCGCGAGCCTGTAAGTGCCGGCACTCAGTGGTCTGGTCGACGACAACACCAATTTCAATCCGAGGTACTGATAGGCGTAGACGCTGCTGCGAATTTTTGATTTTAATTGAATCTCTCCCCTGTTCCAGGTGCTAGTTTTGCTACCTTCACGGGGCCCGCTCCGTGTTTCCTCTCACTGGTGCTGGGGTCCCTCGGTATCTTGACGTCTCACGAAACCAGACGCCCCTACTGCGTTGCTTGAAGTGCGGGCTAACGGTGACCGAGAAGGTTTCATTAAGAGGTGCCGGAAAGTCACTTTGTCCTCCTCGGGGGGCGGGCGATTCGTGCGATGTCGTGTGACCGGCGGGAGGCTGGATTGGCCTATGTGTTGAAGCGACACAGCCCAGATCCTGGTACCCATCGTTCGTTGGTGGACCTCTCCCTACCGGAGGTTGAGCGTTTGGTCGTCACGATCAAGGAGCTCCGGTTGAAGATCGAGCAAGGTTCGTCTTTGCCTGCGGCGATCGTGTAGGAGTTTTCACCGAATTGTCTTGCATACGAATCGCTGATCGGTGACCGGATTCCGGCGTCAACCCGGAAGATGGGCTCATCCTTCGGGATAGTCGGGGAAGCTTTTGGCGTGGCTTCCCCGACTCCCAGCGATGATGGAATCGAACCAATGTTCTGATGGCGAGCTTCGAGTACCGTTTCGATTTTATATATGGCTGTTAATAACGACTTGTGGCTACAACGCGAATGAGTTTGAGGTCTTCCCGGTATTTCTTAGTGCGAAACGAGGAACTCCCTCATCAGCAGGGGTGGCTGTCGTTCCCCGGTGGATCTTGCTACACAGCTCATGCAGGTACTCTGAATATCGTACCCAGATCTGTTTCACGAGGGGCTGTCCTCCGGGTGTGGTGCCACACATGAACATAGTCAAAACCCGGACGACCAACCTGTCCGGTGGAAACAATTTGGCGCCTCCCGTGAGAGTACGGCGGCAGTAGATTCTGTGGAGTGCACAAGGATGCTTGCACGGGGTGATCGAGCTTTCTTGTTCCCCATGGCTCTCTCTCCCGTTGTGCTTGTGCAAAAGAAGGACGGTACGACACGAAAATCTGCGTCGACTACACGTGCCTTGAACGCGAAAAACGGTTCAGGAACGCATATCCATACCCGGGGACGCTGCCATTTATCAGCTGGCGGGTAATCTTGGTTTAGCGTCTCGACGCCTAAAGCGCATACTGGACCGTTGAGGTGGATAGGGGACCGCGGGAAAAACAGCTTCTCAGGACGGCTACCCGTGCTCTTTCAGTTCGCGCGTATGCCCTTTGGATTGACGACCGGCCCCGTCAAACTTTTCAGAGGGGCTATCGCCGCCGTTCTTAACCGGTGTTGGGCCCACTCACTGGCATATCTCGACGACGTTGTGATATACAGCGTTGTGGTTTTTAGCAAGCACCTATCCCACCTCGATGCCGTCGAGGTGTTGCAGTTCTCGCTGTGTGGGGCGGTGTTCAGGGCTTAACCTATCCAAGTGTCGCTTCGCAACCGACACTTTCGTTTTCTTGGCCACCTTTATTACTCCGGCCGGTGTTTTTTACACCTGACCCCGATAAAGTAACAGTGATGCAAGCCTAAAATCACCGACGCAAACCACGGCCGTTCGCCAGTTCTTGGGGGCCAACTGGTTTTTTTTCCAGGCACGGTGCCCATTATTGCAAGGGTACGAGAGCTACTCGCCTCGTGACGTCGACTCCTGAAAAAAATACAGATTTTTATGGGACAAACCTCACAGAGAGCGTTTTGAACGACTTAAGGCAATGCTTTTGCCACCGCACCGTTGCTTAATCCAGCCATTTTTGAGAACCCTTTGAGCTTCACACCCGATGCCTCGGCACGCATCGGTGCTTGTCTTATCCGCTGGATAAGGATGAGAACTCCATCCGGTTGCATATTTTTCCTCAGAAGGCTAAGGGAACGCCGAGGACCAGGTACCCGACCATCGACCTGGGAAGCTCTGCTGTTTCGAAAGCGTTAGGCCATACCATCCTTACCTGTATGGAAAGACGGTTTTCGTTCTTTACGAGATCACAGACCGTTGTATCTCTGTCTTCCTCAAGCCCAACAGCATCGGTAGGATTGACGCGAATGGGCACACGAGCTGACATGTCTATGACTTTGAGCTTTCTCTATAAGCCGGGTCGAGTCCACCACGTCCCGGACTTGCCTCAGTGGGCGTCGTCAGATCGCACCCCATTGCTGGCCTCTTGATAGTTCCCTTTCTGCAGCCCGATTTGGTGGAGCGTCATCAGCGACGATCCCCCTGTGGCAGCAGCTCATAGAGTATCGATTGAGGAGGTCCGCCTTCCGCCGAGGCGTATCCCTCTTCACTCTTCAATTCGGAACTTCAGAGGACCGAGTCTTATATCATTTTAAGTCCGTACCATGACTAGTCCCTGCCTATCGGCTCGTCATCCACAAAGTCCTGCGCGGCGCCGCTTTATGTATTGCGGTTCATGCCGTTTTCGTCCGCCGGGCATCAAGGGTGTCCACAGGACGTATCGCGGCTACGGGATCATTTTTACTTTCCCGGGATGTTGCCGCCTCCCCGAAGGTTATGTCGGCGTCATGCACGGCATGCCCAGCGGGAGAAGGGGCAATCGGCCCGGAACGCCCCTCCAGTCTATGCCATACGTCCTCGGAGCCCTTCGAAGCGGTGTCTCCGTGATATCACTTCACTCTTACCCCTTCGGCGCGTGGTAACAAGGTACTCCTTGGTGCTGATTGACCACGCTTACCCGGTTTGTTTAGTTGTTCCCATTGGCATCTAAGGACCCAACTGTAGCGATGTTTTTTTCTTTGTCGGAATTCGTTAACATCGGTACGGTCCACCCCGGCCTTTTTATCGGATAACGGCCTGAAATTCCGCACCGTCTTCTTCTTTCCCGACATCTGTCATCCCTTCAGGTGAATTCGCTCTTCACCCCATTCTATATCATCACGCAGCCAACGGTATGTGGAGAGGGGTGAAAACCGCGTGTGGTCTAAGGACGCCCTGAGCACGCTCCCAATGGATGATCCCGATGGTTGGGACGATCTTATTATCGTTGTGAGGTTTGCCATCAATTCATCCATACACCGGAGCCGTATGACGTACTCCATTGTACCTTCTCCACAGGTCGGGATAAGAGTCATGTTCCCGCTTGGTGGGTCAGAACCACACGATTATTCCGAGGGTGCCCTTGTCTTCACTGAAAGATCGAAACTCCGTGCAGCTCGGGTGTCAGCTAGCGAGGCCGCCGAAAGTGCTCAGTGGAGCGTTGGACCACCGATCACGATCGAGACGGCGTCCTCGACCCGGGGAGTATACCGAAGGGATTCTGGTCTTCGTGGCATCCGTAGCGTTTTCCTGCCCCCATCCATGGAACCAGACCCCTGGGTCCCGATGGTTAGGGCCGTCCGGGTTTTTTCAAAAAGCTCGGACCAGCGTGGCTTATGTTGTGAGAGAGACTCCGCATTCAAAATGGGCAGGTAGTCACTCTGGCACCCCGAATAATTAAGGCGATTTCGGTAATGCGGAATTCGTCCTGTCCCCGGACGACTTTCCCCGGTTTGGACGGCACTTTCCCTCCTGACCCGGGCCTGCCATGGTACCTTTACAGAATCCCCGGTGCAGATGACCTGTTTGGTATTGCGGAATCCTCGGGCCGGCCGTCATCGGTGGGGGTAGACGATGGACCAATGGGGAACCCTGTGTCTGACTGGGGCCGGACAGTAATGGGCAGCCACTTTCCTTACTTCCTCTCGCCCATTTATCTTTTCTTTTTTCGAGAAAGCCGCCAGAGCGGATTGCTAGCTGATCCCGTAGGTCCCAATTACCGAGGATTTCCGGATAACTCATCTCTGTAATGCTTGGATCCTAAACACGCTTGCCGCTGTTCTTTTTTCAGAGCCTTACCTTCATCCTGGGCTGTGGGTTGGTATTGGGTCCTTGATGAAGTCACCTGATGAGCACGTTTACTAATTCCGTCTCTTTCCCCCATGCTAATCTAACTATATTCAGGTATCGCCCTGGTTATCATCTTCCTTCTTTCTAAATCTATTTCTACTTTTCCAGATCACCTCCAGATGGACGTCAGCAGGGCCTCAGCAGCCAGTGATTTTCTGTCCTGTGGGGTGGAGTCCTGCTGATGCTTACACCCTCACCTATACCACGCGGATTCTTTGTTTTCCTCACCCTATGACAGGGTCACACTTTCGCATTCAATGTCCTAGACATCCTGCAGACACTGGGTTCGATGAGAATCAATCCAAATTTGTAAGTTTGGCCAAGGTAATACTTCGTTTATAGGACTCGTCCCGAAGTCCCTCTGTGCGATTCATACACCCCACGATCGACAGGTCCCGAGCTGAGGTCGGTCTAACAGCTCTTTCCCCGATGCGGGAACGTGTAGAGGTGGTCTTGTACAAGACCTGTAGGAAATCTTTCTTTTTCTACGGAGTATTCTGTCAATAGCACCTTTTTCTAATCGTCCTCTCAATCTTTCCTCTCTAAACCTTTCCTATCCAGTATTTGTAGTACAACCCCAGATTTTGGTTGGCCTCACAGCGCCTTGGCGCCTTACAACATTTTTACCTGATGTTATTGTTATTGGCATTTGTTTTTGTGTGTACTTTGCCCAAGGAAATTGGAGTTTTCCACCAGCTTCAGCGTGCTTCCCATTACGTTGTGTTCTTTTTTATGTTCTTGTGTTCTTAATCTTAGAGGTGTTCCTTTGTTTTCGGTCTATTCTTAAGGTCATGCGTTTTAGACTATTTCATCGTCGAGCGTTGCCCGTCTACTAGCCTTCTCAGCAACGATACCGTCCAAGCTTGTTTCAGGACCCGAACCCATGACTTGTCATCGCCCCACTGGAGGTCCCTCTCTTTTTGGTAAGCTCTGATCCCTTTTACGGTCGCACTGAGAAAGCTTTATTTGTACCTATGGAGATGTTACCCCCTCCGACGCCCACTGATTAATTTTTAAGCCAGATCCTCCACTGATCCTCTCGTTGGCAGTAAGCATAAGGTTGTGGTGTCACTCATGGCACTTGTTATGCAGTGGTGAGTTAGAACCACACGGGCCCCAAAGAATAAACCAGTATGTCTAATACACTCTTGTTCCGCGGGGACGACGCTTCGAGGGCTTTCCAAGGGTTTCCGCCCCGCTTCGGGTCTGAGAGCGATCCGTTCGCCAGCTCTCTTTTACCACAGGTGGCTGTTGCCAAGTTTGACAACGACCACAGTTGATCTTCGCGCACTAGTGTGCGGGCGCATCCCCTATGATGCCCCCGCCTTCCGAGTTCCGCACTGGCGTGCGGGCGCATCCTCCTGATGCCCCCGCCTTCCCCAAAAATAAAAATTTTTGCCGTACTGGCGTGCGGGGCGCATCCGTCCTGATTGCCCCCGCCTTTCCGATTTTCCGCTCTGGCGTTGGGGGCGCATCCGCCTCCTATGCCCCGCATTCCGATGTTCCGCTCTGGCGTGCGGCGCGTCCTCCTGTGCCCCCGCCTTCCGAATTCCGCATGGCGTCGGGCAGCGTCCCGCCCGTGATGCACCCGCTGTCTGCGTTCTACCTGTGTGTGTGGTGTACTTTTGTACGAGCCGCCTTTCCGATGTCCCAGTTACGAGGCGGGCGCGCCCTGCATGCGCCCTCCGCCTTAGGAGAGATTCCTAGGCCGAATGATGGGCCCTGAGAATGTTCGCCGACGATGATGGTCCTTTGCCCTCTGCACTGCGTCAGAGACCGACTTTTCTCTGGTTCCTGATACCTTCCGGACCCTTTGCTTCCTGTCTCTCGATCGCAACCTCGCGAGAGATGGAACGATTACTCGCAGACACGACCTGTTATTATAAGGAGTCTTTCCTGCGATACTCGTCCTTTCCCGTCCCCTTCTTATGCCGCACTGCCCGGGGCAAGCGTGTTGTGAGTGTACGGCTGCGCACGTCGCCGACTCTACGGTCGGATCTCGCCGGACTGACATCGTCCCTCGCTCGGGCGCCGAGTGGTTTAGCCGGGGTCTTTACCATGCCCCAATGCCTGCCTTCTCTACCACGGAACAAAGGATTGGGGAACTTTGCAATGCTGGCTATGAACTTTGGATGAGACGTCCCCGGGGGCCTACGCTCCACCAGGAGGCGGGCGTGTTACGAAATATATGAACATGGTTATAAAAATAACCGAAGAGACGTATTTTAAAACCAATTCTCGGTTACTTGGATGGTGTTGAAAGTCTCCGAGGAAAAAATAAAAGATTTATTATTTCCCAAGTCCATACCGTAAATTGTACATTACCATTTTTTTTCCTATATATTACTTTTCCTTTCCAAAGTGATCCAATAGCCCCTGAAGGGAGTAAATGGGTCTTTGATAGTTGGGGGGGGGGGGGGGTTTTTTTCTCTCCCTCTCTTTTCACGGTTGGTTTGGGTCGTTGGCTTGTTTGGACTGCCACGGACTAATGGGTTGGTAGTCCCAGCGTCTTATATTTATGCATATTTTTCTTCTTTTTCGCGCCATGCTAGGGCATGGCCTGAGGTCTTTTTTCGGTATAATACCCCTAGTTTTTTTGTGATGGGAAGACAGTTTCGTCCTGACTTCTGAGACAATAGTGGTTTCCGCGCTCGTTGTTTGGGCTCGCTTTGGATTTACTGATCGCTTTGGATTTACTCTCGCTTCACTCCAAGGATTGACGAACTCGTTTTTATCACAACAGCTAAGTATTTTAGTTGTTGTTGTAGTAGACACACCCTGGTCTCTTTTGACTTTGGCGTGTGAACCGCTATCATCACCATCTGTGGGGTGGCCACTCTTTCACACTGCCGCCAAGGCGCACTTGGTGAACTCAAGTGTGAGTATAAAGGACCTCTTCACACAGAAGGAACACTGCTTGAGGATCTCCTACCTCCAGTGAGTGGCGCATTCCTTGATTTTAAACTAAGTCAATTACTTAGTTTTTCCTTCCTCTCACTCGGGATCCGTAACTCCTGGGAGGAAGGTTTATTTTCACTAAGTCTCTGCCCATAATAATTTTCCGGGCCCTTTTACTTTTTACTTTCTTTTACTTTTGTCTCGATTTGTTGTCTGATACCATGCCCTACCTTGTGGTTGTCAGCAGTCCGTGGATTCCTGTCCCCCTGTGGTGTTATTTATGTTTTATTTGGCCTTCGACGCTAAGTATGTATTCTTATATTGTTTACAACAGTCTTTTTTATTCAGAGTTTATTTTATCAGCATCTAGTTTATTTTAGTTTTTTTTTTTTACGTTTAATTCTCCATTTTGGGTTGGAGATTACTTGCTCTTATTCGAGATTGGTATGTGTTCGTGGCTAAAACACCTGTTTAAAAAATACTTATGAGTTGGGACGCCAACTTTATGGGTTGAAAATACATTGAGGGGAGGATCCATTTTTGAGTATAATCTGGTGTGGTTTCACGTGCATCACCCCCGTGTGATCAATTGGTGATGTCCGCATCTATAAGACATTTCCCATGACTAATTCCTGTAGACCTCCCTAATGAGTTGCTATTTTGCTCATAAATAATATCATACTATCGTAGAGCTTTCACTCATTCCAGTCAATAAACATGATTTTACCTCTTAAGTTCTGGTTCAGACTAAGGCTGCTGCTGAACTTTCTTGGGCATCGGGTCTCCTTAACAGGCACATTGCTGTTCTCTTATCTCGCAACCCCCTGAAAGGATGGTGAGACGGCTAGGATGATCGGAGTATATTAAAGCTATACTCTAGAACATACCTAACTTTGCTATACCTGGGTTCCCACTTCCACAGGTTGGATGCTCAACTGAAGGGAAGAGGAGAATTTTATGATCTTGCGTTTTTCTTCCAAACACGTCCCACGCAGAGCTCGGCCTACGCTATCTCCCTTCACAATTACACACTTACCATCCACATTGCAGCACATCTCCTGTACTTTCTTTCCACCCTTCTTTCATACAACATTCACACCCCCATCACGCCACACACACGGTTCCGAACCTACTATCGGAGTGGTGGGAATCGTGCCGTAGGCCTGTAATCTTACATCTGTTTTCACTGCAGACGAATCTTTTTTTTCCCAATTAATCTATTTCTCGTTGAGCCCCGACTCAACCAGACACATTGAAGTCTACTGGGTCTACGCCCGCTACAATCATTATCATGATTATCATCATTATTATCGTTATCCATCTCATTAATCATCATTATCATCATCATTACCTCATTTATTTTGCAATTATTATAATCATTTTTTGCGATTGTTTCATTATTATTGCAATTATTTGGAGTTTAGTATATATTTTTGCAATCATAAACAATAACACAACAAATATGATAGTAATAACAAGTAATAATACAATAATGACGATTTTAATAATAATTTCTAATATCTTTATCTTAATTAGTATCGTTTTCTGTAATTATTACTGGTATAGGATAATTATTTTTGCATTTACTCCCCAGTACCAAATCATAATATGATAATAATAACATGAATAATACTAATAACAA
Source organism: Penaeus monodon (assembly GCF_015228065.2). Lineage (NCBI taxonomy): Eukaryota > Metazoa > Arthropoda > Malacostraca > Decapoda > Penaeidae > Penaeus > Penaeus monodon. Next base: position 17,291 of record NW_023653987.1, read on the forward strand.
TATCATAACCATAGCATTATTTTATTAAAAAATACTTATCCTATATTATTATTGTTATTATTAAAGTTATAATAGAATTTTTGCAATAATACTAATAACTAAGATAATAGTAAATAAGAATAATACTAATAATAATAATAATAATATATAATAATAATAATCACATGTTCTCAAAATTCTCTGTTATTCTCACTTTTATCATCAATTATTGGTATGATTAATACAATTCTGGTAATTATTATCACATTATTACCCTATAATTTGACGAACTATCACCAAAGAATCGAAAAACGGTCATTTTGAGTATATCTCTACAAAAGTCGATATTTCGCTATACTTGGCCGCTTTTTCGATTTTGGGAATGTTTTTTTTAAACCCTTTTTTCTATTTTTAATAGGGGACACTTTTCCTGTTATTATCACATCATACATTTATCATCATTTTACTTTATATCTCTTTTTCTTTAATCAATTATCATCCATTATTATCTTTATTGCAATTATTATCATCTTTTGAATTTTTATCCTTATTTTTCCCAATTATTGGAGTTATAGTATTATTTTTCAATAATACTAAAAACCCAAAAATAATATAGTAATAACAATAAAATAACAAAATAACGTTTTTAAAATTTTATTTATATTCATTATTTTAATCATATCGTTTTACTGTAATTATTACGTTTAATAAAATTTTTGAATTATACACCAGTACAAATAATATTAAGATAATATCAATTAAAATACAATAACAAAATAAAAAACCACTGCTTATTATTATTATACTTATACAATTATTTTATTTTTTATATTACAGTTAATAGATTTTTTTGGCAATAATTACTAATAATTAAATAATAGTAATAATAATAATAAAAATAAAAAATAAAATGATAATAAAAATAATAAATTAAAATATTCAAATTTTAAAAATTTTTTTATTCCATTTTTACATATTATTGTTTGATTAAACAATTCGGGTAATTATTATCATTATTCCCCCTAAAAAGGGCCAATCACAAATGAAATCAAAAAAAACGCATTTTGGAGTATACTTAAAAAGGGTATTTTTCCAAAATTTTTCCCCGCTTTTTCGAATTTGGGAAGTTTTTCTTATACCTTTTTTATATTTTATTGGACACACCCTGTTATTATCATCTCTTTATATGTTTATCATCATTATTATCGTTATCACACATTATCATTTTATCATCATTATCATCTTTTTGCAATTATTATACATTATTGCAATTTTTATCTTTATTTTTGCAATTATTGGAGTATAGTGTAGTGATCGATTTAACCCTTGTATTGGTCATTAGCGTGCCACCACCTTTTTTAGACGTCCGGAACTTTTTAATGTGGGGAAAGGGAGAAGGTCTAAAGAGTGTAAGATAAAAAAAAGGAAACAGTGTGCAAGAGAAAAAAAAAATGCCCAATAAAACAAGGGGTTTTGGGTTGGTAACGTGTTTAATCTCCGGGGAGTGCGTGTCAGCCTTAAAGGGCGATAGAAGGTGGTCAATTCCTTTCACCGGTACCCAAGCATGTATCAGTGTCTCAAAAAAAGGTTGAAATTTAAAAAAAAAAGAGGGATTTACTTTTAGAGCCCTTTAAAACATTTATTGGTTCGAAAAAACGAAAAAACACTTAAAAATAGAACAAAAACACATTTAAAAAAAATACAAAATAAAGGGAACCCTAAACACCAAAAAAAAGAGCACTTTTTAAAACTTAAAAAAGGAAAAGCTTAAAAATTTTCCCACCTTACTCCCGTTAAAAAACCACGCCCTTGCGACCGCAGGGGAAAAATAAACAAAGAAAATCAGCCCCTTCACTTCCCCCGGGTTACATGGGCCCGTGGGGAGACTGATAAACTATCCAGACCCCCTGCTGAATCCGTTTGGGTCCCCGGGCTTATATAGCCGACCCCAGCAAGGCTTAGCTAATGGCTAGTAACTAGCCGGGAACGAGCTAAACTACCCCCCCCCAAAGATGCGTGGCAGTTTTTCACCCTTTTAAAAAAACAATTTTTTTAACCCAAAGTGAAAATACTAAACCCCCTTAATCCCCTTTTAAAAAATTATAGAAAATTTTTAAAAAAATTTTTTAAAGAAGAAACAAAAAATAATCCTTTAAAAGTAAAAAGATGTTTAAAAAAAAAGAATTAAAAAAGAAAATGTGAGGTTCCTCTTAGTAAAGGAAAAAAAAACTTATTTGCAATAAAAAAAAAAAAAATAATAAAAATATACAAAAAAAACCGGAGAAGGAAATATCAGCAGGGTTTGTTGCGGGCTTTTCCCTATTCTTTCGGGGGAGACTAACCCTTTTCCCGGGCCCGGCGGTAGGCGCCGTATGGGCATACAACCCTCCCCATCAAAGTTCTTTAAACGTCATTTGGGCAAACTGAACCTGTTGAGTGAGAAATAGCCAAAAACTTTGAAAAAAAAAGACAGGTTCTAAGGTCTTTTTCAGACAGGAAAATTTAAGGTCTTTTATTTATAGAAAAAACGAGAGTCACAACCAAAATCTGAATTTGGGCAACTCCCAATCATCTGCAAAAACTCGCCTTTAATCTGCGACAGGTCCCCTTAAGAATACGATATGGCCATTTTTCTTTTAAAACCTTCCTCTCTTAAAACTTCATCTAACCCTGTTTTCCGTTTCAAAATCCAATCAGGATACACTACCTCTCAAATTGGGTACATAAGGACGCTTTTGGGTTGATATGATAATTCACCTCATTGTGAGGGGGTGGGGTTTTCTCAAACCAGGTTTCCCCGGGCCCGATCTTTTCACAATCCGGGAGGTTTACCCTCTGGGCCCCCGAGGCCCCGCCTGGACCACCATACAAAAAAAACGAAACAGCACGGGGTCTCCTTCCGCCGGATCGAACTCTGCCAGTTGGGGTGTACCCCTCGTGCCCATCCTTTTTGGCCTTTCTTGCAGCATCCTTGGCGGCTATCCTCCATCCGTAGATTTTCCTCAGCCCTGACCCGTGCCCTCTAAACGTCGATCTCGTTCGTCACCCCCTGTGGGAAGTATCCATTCTGCCATTTCAGAAAAATGTTGTTGACCCCCCTCCTGTGTACAGCACGTTGAGGGAAAGTCTAAAAAGGTAGCTTTTCACCCAATCATTCGGTTTCCTATCAGGGTCCCCAAAGCTCTTTCACCACACGATTGCTTCTCCAACCTACCTTTTAGTTCCGGGTGACCCCGAGTAGTGTATGCGTCTGATTCGGGACCCCACCCCCCCTGGAAAACAATCTTTTGGGGAAATTTCTTCCATTACTGCAAAAAGTAACGGGGGGAACCGTGGGTGCGTAATCTTTATAAAAGCTCGCAACTGTCTGGGTTTTCCTTATTAGGCGGGGAATAAACTGCAAATATCTGGGAAAGTGGTCTATATTTGCCAGAAATACCTATTCCCAGAGTAGATCCAGCAAATCAATGGAGATCCACGATACCTCTCCAGGGTGTGTAACTTCTGGCATGGGGGCTAATGGACCCCTTCTGCCTGCACGCCTTTTTCGGTTGACAGATCAGACCGAATTTACGTATCTCTTAGTCTGGGCCCAACATCTAGGGAAGTAATAGTGATCCCTGAGGCGACAGTAGGCCGAAATTTTGGGAGGGGCAGAGCTGCATTCATGGAAGCATCCGAGCCTCGTCCTCAAGTAGGGGAATCACTAATTGGCAAATTATCTCCCAGGGGAGGCCCCTAAGATGGTCAGGAGATACCTTTATTTTCAAATTCTTCGAGATTCAGGGGGACCCTTTTCCCTAGGCATCCGGGTTTTTGCGGTGGGTACGAACTCATTCCAAAAAAGGGGGTCTTCTTGCGAGGGGGCGGCAAACGTCGGGGGGTTCAAGATTTCATCAATGGGGGAAATCTTTCTACTTAAGAGGTCAGGTATGTAAGGAAGCACCGGTTTATATTTTAAGGTAATTATAAAAGAAAATTTCAGGGGCTCCACGATCATCCTTAAAGATTTGGTCCTTTTTGGGCAAATACGTGCACAAGTGGAGGGTACAGTTATGATTTTGAAATGCTCCCATACAAGTGGGGATAAAAGGGTTCTACAGCTTAAACCCACTGCCAAGGTTTAAACACGATGGGGGGAAAAATTTGTTTCCCCCCACCCCTTCCGGGAAAAGACGAGATTGCATGGGGTTTTCCCTTTTTCCATTCGCGCATGGGGGAAGCCCCAATAGCTACACCAGAGCATCACAGTGTACCTCGAAGGTGGGGTTTTGAAGTCGGGCTGTTTAAGGAGGGGGATCAGAACCCATTTTTCCCTTTCAGATCTTCAAATGCGTTTGCTGTTCAAGACCCCGGGAAAATTTTGCTTCTTTCTCGAAGGCAGTAAGGGGGCACCCAGAAGCATAATCCTTCAGATGTTTCCTGAAAAAACCAGGGGCTCCCAAAATTGGCGTACTTGTTTCACATTATGAGGTGCTTCTTTGAGTGAGGCCCTTTACCTTATCAGGATCGGGAGGCACCGTTGGGGTTATGAAGACCAAAAATTTTGAAGGTTTTAAAAAAACTTAACACTTTTCAGGTTCAACCTGAAACCTGCCTTGGCTAAAACCCCATTGTTTCATCCGATGATCCCTGTGTTCTTCGAAACTACCAGAGGCCACGACACATCGTCTAAAAAGGCGGCGTTTTTGTCTTTCCCAAAACAGGGTGCAGTACACGTTGATAGCCCTGGAATGTGGAAAGGTGCGGGCCAAAACCAAAAGGCATCCCCTGAATTACAGACGACAACATCGAGAAAAGTCTTTGGCGATCACTTTTTTTTACCTCAAGCCAGTGGCAGATTTGGGACCAAGGGAGTAAAAACCCGTGGGTCCCCCGCCAACCTGTCTAGGTCTTTGGGCCTGGCTTGGGTAGGGGTCGGCCCAATGATTTTTTTGGGTTGCGGAAACCCCCCCATGCAAAACCTTAGCCACCACCCTTTTTCCGCACTAAGACCCCGGGGATAACCATGGCGAGGTTTTACGGGTCGATAATGCCATCCGCAAATCGCCACACCTTGCCCGTATCGTTCGCGCGCACTTTCAGGCAGCCCCCATTTCGTTACGAAGGGGCCTTCGCCGAAGTTGTAATTTATGATTAAGTCAGGTTTCCAACCAAAAGGGCATCTTTATAAGAAATCACTATACCTTTTTAAAATAGAAAGCAATTTTTCCCTCGCACAGATCTAAATGTTTTAAATTTTCTTTTTTGGATAACTTCCCCCACACCAGCAGTAGTTTTTAAAGCACACCGCCCTATTACTGGGGGAAAAAGATCAAAATCATCAATTTTGCCAAAATCACTGTGCCAAAGGCTCATCAAACCGTCCGTAAAAACGTCTGCAAAATCGGTAAAATGTCCACAGCCCTGGGTTTTACTTTGTTCCACCCCTTCTGGGATGCACAAATTAGAATTTTTATATACATTCTCACCGGAATATAGCCAATTTTATACCCTCTTTAGGTCCTCGGTGGGGTTATCATTTAAATTTCCCAAACACTTGACTATTGTTTTTAATAGAAATTAGCTTCTTGCATAAGGGCCTTGCCCTTTCTACCTTGCACCAACCCAAACGGGTTGTTAAAAACATTAGTTAATGGGACTTACAAAGCAGCCTGATTTGGGCTGACAAATCACAGATTGAGATACAATAACACAGACTGGGAAAATTTTTTTAATATTTAAAACCCTTTAAAACCAAAATGATGGGCTGAAAAACCCGAAAGGAACCTTAACATCATTAAAAGGGCATGTAAAATTTGGGGGAGTGAGGTTAGCCCCAAACTCAAATTAAAAAATCTAATAAAATCAATACCAAACAACACTCTCCCGGGGAAGGGGAATCCTTAAAAACCATAACGGGATGGTTTTCATTTTACAGGTCCTCTATAGAAAAAATTTTCATTATTTTTCCTAACCCCTGAATATCAAGAGGCACCTTTAAATACGTTTCCGACGGAGGGACGGGGCAATATTTAATTTGTTCAATGTTTCTCTCCTTTAAATTTAAAGGGCACTTCGGACCCCGACACAAAAAAACTACAGATCATCCATTTTCAGAATCCCAACCAGAGGACGACCCGTTTAATTTGCTCTCCCTCATGGGGTTACCTTGGGAACCCGAGATTCCTTGGTTTTTTTGAAACCCCTCTTTGTCACCGGTCTTCCCGAGTGAAATCCCTCAGTGCTGGTGAAGCCCCGCCTCCGTGAGGGGGCTTTAAAGGGGACTGCCTTTCAAAAAGACCAGCCCTTTGACAATTAAAACATAACGTGGCCTCTGACAAAACTAAATTTTATCGTGTTGTGACCAACTTTGAATATGGCAGTATTTCTCAACGAAACGACCTGCCGTGAGCGCTCGGCGTGAATGCGATTACTTTGGACTGAAGGTCTTTTCCCGTAACATTAAAGCTTAAAAATTCCCAACGCGTTTTTTGGGGTGCACAACAAGAGTGGTAAAAATTTTCCCTTTAAGACTAAAAACTTCACGAAGCCAATGAGGTAAAAACCCCGTAAAAACACCCTTCTGATGAGTTCGTCTGGCACTCCAAACTTTGGGGGAATCCCATAAACCCCGATATACGAGACCCTCCACAGATACGAAGAAAATTTAAAGGGGCTTGATTGGGGTTTAATTTGGATTCTGCAAATTTTAAAAAATTTGCACTAGAGAAACCCCCTAACTTTGACCCTTTCCAGAGCTTTAAAAACGTTCCCCCCTGGTGTATACCACAAAAAAAATGGAGAATTAACAATTAAATCTGCCCCCCTCTACAGAAACTCTCGCTGCAAGAATAACGCTTCACATTTGCAGGCTTAACCCGGTTCCCCCTTTTTGCACGTACCATATTCCACTTCCTGGTTTCTTTTAAGGGGAAAGGGTGCCCATATTTCGCTTTAAATTTTTGGGACCCATCTTCTTATGTTTACATATAATAGCGGTTGGGGGGGACAGGTGTAACATTTGATGACATGGGGCTAGGTCCCTTTGTAAAAACCCCATACCCTTTCCCTAATGTTGCCCAAAAGTTGTTAAACTCATTGCCGAGCTGTCAATTTTCGTACTTTAAAGATCCTATTTTCTTCGTTATGTTACTATTTTTTTAGTTAAAGGACAGTTGGTTAGAATCAGAAATGTTTAAATTACCCCTGCACCAACTTCACTTTGCCTTTAAACGCTTACTTCCTTACCCGGCAAATTAATTAATAACATAAAAATATACAAAAATTAAAAACCTTTCAGAATCTAGCTTCGCTAATTATCAAAAAGCCCTTTGGGTCTGACGGAAAGGACCAAAAGCAAACAAATTTACAGGGGCGCATCCCCCCTCTGGCCCAAAAAGATGGTTTTTGTGATCGACTTAACCACTTGCTAATTTGGTCTTGCGCTCCACCACCCGGTTAGTACGTCCAGGAAAAAGTTAATGTGGGAAAGGAAAAGTCTAGAAAAGTGTAAGATGCAAAAAGGAAAGCATTGTGCAGAGAAAGAAAAAGACCCAATCAACAAGGGTTTTGGTTTGGGAAAAGTGTTTAAACCCGGGGGAGGCGGTAGCCTTAAGGGTGATAAAGGTGGTCAATCCTTGTCACCAGGTAGCCAAAACATGTATCATTGGGCTCTAAAAAGGTTTTAATTAAAAAAAAGAGGGATTTCACTTTTAGAGTCCTTTTTAATACATTTATTGGTTCGTAAAAAAGTAAAACACTTAAAAAAGAAAACAAAAACACTTTAAAAAAACAAAAATAAAAAGGAACTAAACACCAAAAAAAAGAGCACTCTTTAAAAAAATAAAAAAAGGGAAAAACTTAAAAAATCCCACCTTTCTGCCGTTAAAAAACCACTGTCCTTGCGACCCCCAGGGGAAAAATAAAAAAAAAGACAAGTCAGTCTCAGCTTCCGCCGGGTCTACTCGGCCGCTGAGTAGACGTGATCAACTATCCCCGACCCCCCGTGAGATTCCGCTTGGTCCCCGGGCTATATAAGCCGCCCCGCAAGGATCTTAGAAAGGGTAGTAACCCCGGGAACGAGTAAACTATTCCCCCCCCCTAATGGCGTGGGAGTTTTTCACCATTTAAAAACAAATTTTTAACCCAAAGTGAAAATACTAAAAACCCCTTAAACCCCCTTTTAAAAATTCTGAAAAAATTTTTAAAAAAATGTTTTTAAAAAAAAAAAACTAAAATAATCTTTAAAAGTAAAAAAAGTGCTTTAAAAAAAACAGAATTAGAAAAAAAAAATGGTGAGGTTTCCCCTTATTAAGAGAAAATAAACTTTATTTTGCAATAAAAAAAAAAAAAAATAAAATAACAAAAAAACGAAAAGGCAAAAATCGCCGTGTTTATCAGGCTTTTCCATATTCTTTCAGGGAGCTCAATCCTTTCTGCTCCGGCGCGTACGGCGCCGTTGGGCCCCTAAAATATATATTTTTTAAATAACCCAAAAAACCCCAAACAATAATGTTTGAATAAAAATAATAAAAATAATAACATTTTTTAATTATTTTTTATATCATTATCTAATTAGTAGCGTTATTACTGTAATTTTTTCCCTGTTAAAATAATTATTTTTGCAATTATCTACCGTAAAAATAAAAAATGATAATAAACAAAAAAATACTAATAAAAAAATTTTAACCCTAGCATTATTATTATTAAACTTATACTTTACTATTATTTTGTTATTTACTGAAAATAGTTTCTTTGGCAAAATACAAATAATTAAATAATATTAAAAATAATAATAAATTATAATAATAATAATAATAATAATAAAAATAATAAAATAATAATAACAATAAAATAAAAATTTTAATAATATTAAAATTTATCAAAATTCTTTTATTTCTTTTTTATCCATTATTGTAGATTAATAAAATTTGGTATTTTTATCATTATTACCCTAAAAATTCCCGAAATCACCAAAGAATCGAAAAAACTCTTTTTGGGAGTAACTTAAAAAGGGCTAATTTTTCGCTAGATTTTGCCGCTCTTTCGTTTTTTGGGAATTTTTTTTTTATACCTTTTTATATTATATATGGCCCCAAATTTTCCTTTTATCATCATTTTTATCATGACTTCAACATTATTCTCGTTATCACATCATTTATCATTTTCATCTCATTATCAATTATTGCTTATTATCATCATTATTGAAATTGTTACATTATTTTGATATTATTGGAGTTATAGTATATATTTTCCAAATAATACTAATCCCCCAACAATAATATAGAAATAACAAAAAATATAACAATAAAAAAACGATTTTTAATAATTTATTTATATCATTATTTAATTAGTACATTATTACGTGATTTTACTGCTATTAATTTTTTTGCAATTTTTCTCCAGTACAAATAATAAAATGATAATAATAACAAAAATAAATAATAAAATATTAAAAAAGCATTATTTTTATTACCTTTATACTTATTATTATTATTGCTATTATTCCAGTTGTAATAGATTTTTTGGCTAATACAAATATTAAGATAATATAATAATAATAATAATAAAAATAATAATAATAATAAAAATAAAAAAATTTAATATTTTAATAATATTAAAATGTTATAAAAATTCTCTTTTTCTCCTTTTATCATTTTTATTGTCAGTTTAATAAAATTTTCTGGTAATTATTATCATTATTCCCCTAATAATTCCCGAAATCACCAAAAAAAATCAAAAAAAACTCATTTTGGATACACTCTCAAAAGGCTATTATTTCGCGAGATTTTGCCGCTTCTTCGACTTTTGGGAATGTTTTTCTGATACCTTTTTTATATTATATATGGACACAATTCCTGTTATTATCATCCTCATTATCATGATTATCATCATTATTATCGTTATCATCATCATTATCATCATTATCATTATCATTATCATCATTATTGCAATTATTATCATCTTTAATGCAATTGTTATTATTATTATTGCAATTATTGGAGTTATAGTATATATTTTTGCAATAGTACTAATAACCACAACAATAATGAAAAGTCATATTCATGATAACTACCAAAAGCTGATTTTATTGAATTTTTATCTTTCTTATCGTTATCGTAATTCGTAATTTACTTACTTGTTATATTAATAAATTATTTTGCCTAATTATACTACAATATCAATAATATATGATAATAATAACAATATAATATAATAACATATTATAACCAGCATTATTAATTAATTATACTTATGTATTATTGTTATTATTACAGTCATATATGGATTTTTGCAATAATTACTAATAATTAAGTATAATAACACTAAAATAATGATAGTAATAATAAATAATAATAAATAAATAAGATTATAATAATATTATATATAATATAATTAATAATATATAATAATAATGATAATAATTATTTTGAATTATTAGTCAAAAAAAGTAAAAAATTAGTTAATCAAAATTCTCTTTATTCTCACTTTTATCATTATTGTTATGATTATTACAATTTGGTATTATTATTACATTATGCCTAATTATTGCGAAAATCACCAAAAAATCGATATAAAAAACGTCATTTTGGAAGTATACCCTCAAAATAGTATAATTTCGCTAATTTTGACCCTTATATCGACTTTGAAATATTTTTATAATAATAACTTTTATAATATATAATATATTAACAATTCTGTATTCTTTATTTCATTTATCATTATGTTTGATTAAATTGTATTATATCATTATTGCCTATATTGCGAATCATCATTATCATATTATACATAAATCATCTGATTATCATCATTATGCAAATTATATTCATAATTTGCCACTTTTATCACTTATTGGAATTTTGGTTATATTTTTATATTTTTGGCAATAATACATAATACAACAATAATGATATATAACAATAATATAACATTAATAACGATTTATAATAATTTTTTATCATCATATTCTTAATTATATCGTTATATCTGTAATTATTACTGTTATCATTATTGCATATTTTGCAAGTATTGATACCAGGTACAATATATAATTATCAATAATAACATAATAAACTAATAACAATATTATAACCTACTAGCATATTATATTATACATATACATTTTATAATTTTTTATTATTACAGTTATTAAGACATTTTTTGGCAATTAATATTACTTAATAAGATAATATTTAATAATATAATAATAAATAATAATAAGATAATAATAAAAAAAATAATAATAATAATAATAATAATAATATTCAAATGTTATCAAAATTCTCTTTATTCTCACTTTTATCATCATTATTGTTATGATTAATTCAATTCTGGTAATTATTATCATTATTACCCTAATAATTGCCGAAATCACCAAAGAAATCGAAAAAATGTCATTTTGGGGTATACTCTCAAGAGGCTATATTTCGCTAGATTTTGCCGCTATTTCGACTTTTGGAAATGTTTTTCTTATACCTTTTTTATATTATATATGGACACAATTCCTGTTATTATCATCATCATTATCATGATTATAATCATTATTATCGTTATCATCATCATTATCATCATTATCATCATTATCATCATCATTATCATCATTATTGCAGTTATTATCATCATTATTGCAATTGTTATCATTATTATTGCAATTATTGGAGTTATAGTATATATTTTTGCAATAATACTAATAACCACAACAATAATGATAGTAATAACAATAATAATAACAATAATAACGATTTTATAATAATTATTTATATCATTATCTTAATTAGGATCGTTATTACTGTAATTATTACTGTTATAATAATTATTTTTGTAATTATACTACCAGTACAAATAATAATAATGATAATAATAACGATAATAATACTAATAACAATATTATAACCACTAGCATTATTATTATTATACTTATACTTATTATTATTATTGTTATTATTATAGTTATAATAGATTTTTTGGCAATAATACTAATAATTAAGATAATAGTAATAATAATAATAATAATAATAATAATAATAATAATAATAATAATAATATAAATAATATTCAAATGTTATCAAAATTCTCTTTATTCTCACTTTTATCATCATTATTGTTATGATTAATACAATTCTGGTAATTATTATCATTATTACCCTAATAATTGCCGAAATCACCAAATAAATCGAAAAAACGTCATTTTGGAGTATACTTTCAAAAGGCTATATTTCGCTAGATTTTGCCGCTTTTTCGACTTTGGGAATGTTTTTCTTATACCTTTTTTATATTATATATGGACACAATTCCTGTTATTATCATCATCATTATCATGATTATCATCATTATTATCGTTATCATCATCATTATCATCATTATCATCATTAACATCATCATTATCATCATTATTGCAATTATTATCATCATTATTGCAATTGTTATCATTATTATTGCAATTATTGGAGTTATAGTATATATTTTTGCAATAATACTAATAACCACAACAATAATGATAGTAATAACAATAATAATAACAATAATAACGATTTTATAATAATTATTTATATCATTATCTTAATTAGTATCGTTGTTACTGTAATTATTACTGTTATAATAATATTTTTGCAATTATACTACCAGTACAAATAATAATAATTATAATAATAACAATAATAATACTAATAACAATAATAATAATAATAATAATAATATTCAAATGTTATCAAAATTCTCTTTATTCTCACTTTTATCATCATTATTGTTATGACTAATACAATTCTGGAAATTATTATCATTATTACCATAATAATAGCCGAAATCACCAAAGAAATCGAAAAAACGTCGTTTTGGAGTATACTCTCAAAAGCAACGCTAATTTTGCGCTTTTTCGACTTTTGGGAATGTTTTTTTTTTACCTTTTTTTTATTTAT
>NW_023653990.1:0-2500 GCF_015228065.2 Penaeus monodon
AAAAAAAAACTATGTCACCATTAACAAACCCTCTACTTCAAAAGAGGTGCAATATGTCAGAAAAAGAAAAAGATTTTAACTATTTATTCTTCCACTGTAAAGACCCCAAAGAAAAAAAAAAAAAAAACAAAAAAAAATAATGCAAAAGAAAAGAGAAAAACAATAAAAAAAAGAAAGAACAAAAGAACATGGGAAATGTGTTTATTGATCCCTTCCGAGGCAAACTAAAGTCGACCTAACAATAAAAAAGGGAAATCTTTTCCCCGTGGGGTTGCCAGACTCTAGTTCGCCTTGAGGGTTCTCTCGTCGGGGCCCCAAGGGAGAAAGGGCAAAGCTGGTTTTCCCATAATGCATTTATATCGATTCAAAACTGCCTCCATCCAGATATTGCGATCTCGTACAATCAAGCACGCACGTGGTGTTTGGGTGTAACTGGAAAAGATTTGTTTATGTAGGGAGTGGGAAAAAGTCATGCATAAAAGTGAATTCTTCTATCTGTATTCATTCATCTTTTAAAATCTGTTACATCTGTCTGATTTCTCTCTCTCTCTCTCTTCCTCTCTCTCTCTCTCTCTCTCTCTTCTTTCCTCTCTCCTCTCTCGCTCCTCTCTTCTCGTTTCTCTCTCTCTCTTTTCCTCTCTCTCTCTCTCTCTCTCTCTCTCTCTCCTCCTTCTCTCTCCTCTCTCTCTTTTTATTATATTTTTATTATATATATAATATATATATTATATATTATATATATATATATTATATATATATATAATATATTATATAAATAAATATATATATAATTATATTATATAAATTATATATAAAAAAAAAAAAAAAAAAAAAAAGGAGAGAGAGGGAGAAGAGAGGAGAAAGAGGGGGAGAAAAGAGAAGAGAGAGAGAAAAAGAAAGGAGAGGAGATTAATAAATAAAACACACAAAAACCGCACACAACACACACACACCAACACACACACCACACACACACACATAAAAACCCAAAAAACCACACAACAACACCAACAACACACACACACACACACACACACACACACACACCAACACCAATATATATATATATATATATTATATTATATAATATATATTATATAAAAATATATTATATATATAATAAAATATTATATAATAATATATATTATATATAAAAATATATGTGTGTGGTGTGTGTGTGTGTGTTGGTGTGGGTTGGTGTTTGGTTGTGTGTGTGTGTGTTTTGTGTGTGTGTTTGTGTGTGTGGTGTGGGTTGTATGTATATATATAATATATATATATATATATATTATATATATAATATATATATATATATATATATAAACATATATATTTTTATATATATTTTTTATATTTTTATATAATATATATATATATTATATATATAATATATATATTATATATATATGCGACTCCATCAGTCGATGTCGATTTTGGCATTACTGATCTGTGAGGATGGTCCCTCCTCAAAAACGTTTTTAGTAAATTTAAAGCATTGCACTGAGCTTATTTTTATAACTCCCACTCTCCGTTTTTTGTCGACGCTCTGCAGTGTCGCTGGGTGCCCTTTTCCCATTTGTGTGAAACAGCACAGTTCACAAAAAAGAAGGGCAGGTCAGTGTGAGGACAAGTTGTTCCCAGCAGCAGATGACCCAAAAAACGCTTGACCCCCTGCGGTTTGGTACCAGGTTTTAGTGTGTTGTGTTTGCGCGCGTGTGTGTATTTTAATAACAATATATTTATATATATAATATATATATATAATATATATTATAAAAATTTTATATATATTATATAATTATATATATATATAAATATATAAATAATATATATTATATATTTTATATATATTATAATATATATATTATTCATTTATAAAACTGTTGTGTACAACACACACCACACACATACCCAATATATTTACATATTTTAAATACAATATTTTAATAATATATATATATATATATATATATATATATTATATAAAATTATAAAATCATTATATATTGTATAATATATTTATATATATATATATTATTATATAAATTATATAAAATCACACAAACTCACCACACCACATATATAATATAAATACCTATTAAGCATGGTGTGTGTGTTACATATATTTTCCATAAATAAAATTAAAGGGTTCCTGCGCTTTCTGACTAATTGAATCATGCTCATTCCTTGGTAACCCCCGCGACGGATGATGCGGGATTTGGTTTTTTCTAGTATATTCAATTTTGGGATGCGGTCAGGAGCCATAAAAAAGCAACGTTAAAACTCACAGTTCCCTTAACTAGGGAAGTCATCTCCGCCGTTTTTCAAAGGACTAACTTCCGCCGACAGTTCAGCACTGACGTATTACCCGTTGCGCTGATAAACGCCTCCGACAGCAGCTTCACTGTAACCTTGGCACGAGGGGCTCACTGGGTACTACCTCGAACCCCAGTTTGAGGCATATAATATATTATATATTTAATATTATATATTATAAAAT
>NW_023653991.1:2500-4740 GCF_015228065.2 Penaeus monodon
TTATATTTTTTTATTATTATTATTATTATTATTATTATTCTTTAATTATTATATTATTACGAAAAATATATTATGAAATAATAATAACAATAATAATATAATTAGTATAATAATAAACTAATCGTTTATATATTGTTATTAATATTATTTTTGTTATTATTATCATTATTATTATTTTTACTGGTAGTATAAGCAATAATAATTATTATAACCAGTAATAATTACAGTAAAACGATATAATTAGATAATGATATAAATAATTATTATAAAACCATTATTATTGCTATTATTGTAGTTATTACTATTATTATTGTAGTTGTTATTAGTATATTTTAAAAATATTGATTATAACTGGGAAAAATTGCAATAATAATGATAATAATTGCAAAGTGATGATAATAATTGCAAAAATGATGATAATGATTTGATAATGATGATAATGATGATAATCATGATAATAATGAGATAATAACGGAATTATGTCCTTATATAATAAAAAGGGAAAAGAAAAAAAATCCCAAAAGGCGAAAAGGACGCAAAAACTAGGGGAAATATAGCCTTTTGAGAGTATCTCCAAAAGACGTTTTTCAATTTTTTTGATGATTTTGGCAATAGTTAGGGTAAAAATGATAATAATTACCAGAATTCTGTTTAAACATGACAGTAATGATGAGAAAAGTGAGAATAAAGAGAATTTTGATAACATTTGATGATTATTAATATTATTACTATTATCATTATTATTATTATTATTGTTTATTATTATTATTATTATTATTATTATTATTATTATTATTATTATTATTACTTTAATTATTAGTATTATTGCCAAAAAATATATTATAACTGTCATAATAACAAAAAAATAATAATAAAGTATAAAAATAATATAATAATAATAATCGTTATAATATTGTTATTGATATTATCATTGTTATTATTTTTCATTTTTATTATTTTTTACTGGGAGAATAATAGGAAAAATAAAGATTATAACAGTAATAATTACAATAATAACGATATTAAATTTGAATAATGATATAAATAAATTATTATAAAAAAAGTTATTATTGTTATAATTGTTGTTATTAATATTATTATTGTGGTTGTTATTAGTATAATTGTAAAAATATATTTTTAAACTGCAATAATTGTAAAAATAAATGATAATAATTGCAAAAATGATGATAATAATTGCAATTGATAATAATGATGATGATAATAATGATAATAACGTCAATAATGATGATAATCATGATAATAATGATGTAATAACAGGGAAATTTTGTCCACATATAATAAAAAGGGAAAAGAAAAAAACCTCCGAAATAAGCCTTCTGAGAGTAGACTCCAAAATGACGTTTTTTCCATTCATTTGAGATTCTGGGGAATTATTTTGGGGAATAAAGATAATAATTACCAGAATTCTATTATCATGACAATAATGATGATAAAAGTGAGAATAAAGAGAATGTGGATAACATTTGATATTATTACTATTATTACTATTATTGTTTTTTATTATTATTATTATTATCATTACTATTATTTTTATCATTATTATTATTATCATTATTATTATTATTATTATATCATTATTACTTTTATTATTAGTATTATTGCCAAAAATATATTATGAATGTAATAATAATAATAATAATAAGTATAATAATAACATACGAATCGTTACAATATTTTTATTAATATTATTGTTATTATTATCGATATTATTATTTTTACTGGTATATAATTGTAAAAAAATTATTATAACAGTAATAATAAAAGTAATAACGAAATTAATAGAAATAATGATATAAATAATTATTATAAGAAACGTTATTATTGTTTTTATTGTTGTATTACTATTATTATTTTTAGTTGTTATTAGTATAATTGTAAGAATAGATATTATAACTGCAATAATTGCAATAATAATGATAATAACTGCAATAATGATGATAATAATTGCAATAATAAATATAATGATGATGATAACGACAATAATGATTTATAAACATGGTAATAATGATAATAACCAGGAATTGTGTCTATATATATAAAAAGATAAAGAAAAAAAATTCCAAAAGTCGAAAAAGCGCAAAATCTAGCAAATATAGCCTTTTGAGAGCATACTCCAAAATGACGTTTTTCCATTCATTTCATGATTTTGGCAATAATTAAGGGAATAATGAAAAATAATTCCCCAGAATTTTATTTAATTTTTTTTTTTTTAATTTTTT
>NW_023653993.1:0-4740 GCF_015228065.2 Penaeus monodon
TAAAATATTATAAATTATTATTATAAAATAAAATTAATATATATAAATAAATAGTAAAAATTATTTTATAAAAAATTAAAAAAATTTTATGGATTATATATAATATAAAACCAAAAAATAATACACATCATATAAATAAATACATTTTAAATAATATATTATATATATATATAAATATTATATTTATATATATATATATTATACTTATATATAAAAACATAAGGTATATTTTATATATATTTTATATAAATTTTTTTATATATAATATAATAAAATATATATATATATATTAATTATATATTAATATAGATAAGATTAGATTATTTATATTTATATATTTATTTTAATATTTTTTTTAAAACCTTTTTTGGGAAACCTGTAATAAAATGGGTTCTCACTTGCCGGGAACAACAGTGTTCTAAGTTCGCCCCTTTTTAAAGGTGAGGATTTTGCACAACATCGGGGTCAACTTCCCCTCCCCCAATAAAAATGCAGAGCCCAGGGGGCCCAAAAAGGGATCAACCCTTCCCAATCCTTACGTAAGTGGGTAAATTAATTTTTTTTGTTAGTATCGGGTTTTTTAATTTTTTGTGTTTGGCCCCAGAGAAAAAGGGAAAAGAAAATTAGGATTCACAGGTAGCTTACAAAAGAATTGATAAGGAAAAACCAAAACGCAGTATATCCTTTTCCTTTTAACCAAATTTACCCAATTTTGAGGAGTCCTTGGTGTGCCTTCAACCACTCCGCCTGTTGCTCACCTTCACTGACCGCAGCATGGGCTTCAACACCTTACTCTAGGATCAATCAGCGTCTGGGTTTTTGGGAGACACAGTCCCCGTTGGGTGGCTCTGATACTTTATAAATATTTTCCAAACATCTAAAGGCCCCCTTTTCCATAAGGGGCGAAAAATTATTATGCATTTTTTAAAGTGAATTCGGAATGTTAATGTTTTTTTTCTTTAGCAATATGAAACCCCATTCCCCAAAGCTGTTTTAATAAAGGTGTTTAAACATATACATTATTTTATTTTATTATGTTGTGTGTGTGGGGGGGGCAGTGTGCTGTGTGGTGCGTTCGCTTTTACAGTACACTTATACTTGATAAAAGATAAACAAACATTAGTCTTTCCCACGTCCATGCTCATTTTTATCTATTTCTATCCCCGTTTTCAGATGTTGGGGGATAAAATGGGTTTGTTTTTTTATGTTATGAGCGAACGCTTATTGAAAACTCTTGAGGAAAAGGAATGTTGAATGGAGCTATTAGCTATTGTATTTTTCACAAAAAAAAAAAAAAAAAAAAAATTATTCACTACTTCACCTGTTCAGGGCCATTTTTCCTCACTTTAAAAAAAAAAAAAAGAACCCAAAAGATAACCTGAGGGTTGCTAAAGGGGGCCCAAAGATTTTTTATTTTTGCCTTAGATTTAAAAACTGTATTTCCACCTTTTTCAAGTTATCCTTCATCTTGGTAAAAAACCGACCCGGGTGTGGTATGTTACTTGGGGGTGACAGCTAGCAATTTATTTCACACTTGAAAACAGAGTTTAAAACAAAAGGGTCGTGTGATTTGCTGGAAGCATTTTTTGGGCCCTCTATATTAAGGTTGGTTTGAAAGCTCCATATAATCGAATCTATCGAAAATTTGTTTCCCGCTTGGGGAAAAAGATTCCCCTTTAAAAAATCTGTTTACTCCGTGATCCCCGATTTTGTCGGTAAGGATTTTATAAAAAATTTGGCCCATTTTCGGTAAAGGCAGGAGGTGAAAACTTTGGGCATTCTCACTGCTTTTTTATTTTTTTTTATTTATTTTTATTTTTTTTTTTTTTTTTTTTTTTGTTTATCTTTCTTGTCTTGTCTTGGCCCCTGGAGCTGGGTGGGAGACTCTCCATTCCACGAATTTTTAGCTTAGTCACCACTGGGTCCATTACTAGTACTACCTGTTACCCTTTTCCTTATTTTTCAGAAAAATTTTAAAAAAAAACTTATTGCCATTAATAAAAATCTTGATGTCAATAAAAAATAAGAGTAAAGAATAAAAGCTTTGGGACCAAAACAAACTGACATTTTTCAGAGGTAAAAAGGGTTTAAAATTTCCTTTTTTTGTATTCTTTTGACTGGGAACGGCTGTAAAGATTTAATTGTATGTAAATTTATTTTTTGTTTATAAAAGAAACTAATCTTGAAATAAAAGCTGAAAAGCTCAAGGGACAGTAATGCTCAAAAAAAGTTCAGTTTAGGGAGTAGTAAAAAAGTTTGATGGCTGTACCCTCAATCTTTTTGTATATGTTTTGGTAAAAAAAAACATACTCTAACCCTTTGATTAGGTGATGGGGGCCCTTTTCATGAAAAATTTTTCTACAAGTGGCGGAACAAATTCTATTAAAAAAAAAAATTCCAAAAGCAGGTGACAGAGGTCTCATCATAAAATTTTTTTACGGGGGGTGGATGCCCCCGGGAATGTCTATCAGGGAAATTGTTTCAAATAAAATAGGGAATCTTGTCTGATGACAAAGCCTTGGATCAGTTTGATTTGGGTTTTTTTGCGAAGATTTCCCTGCCCAGGGGGATAAATTTTTACTAGCCTCAACCATGCCTAAGAGAGGGCCATCTTGGAAGGTTTCTTTTTCACATGGGAAACCCTTTTCCCTTTCCCAGCTTTACCATTGTGTAGAAATTTCAAAAATTTAATAATATAAAAAATATAAAAAAAACACAAAAACCAAAATGTTCCCTTTTTATTACTGTCAATGCACAAGTAAAGCTCCTTGAGAGTTAACATAAAGTCTGTCAAAAAAAACTCTATTATCATTGAATTTAAATAAAAACTGACAAAAAATAACCCCAGAAAATGGCAAAGAAGCAAAATGGTCTGCATAAAATTTTAATTGTATTGCAAAAAGGGGGGCAAGGAGTGCTGATGTTCTGTGGCGGTACCGAAAACTAAGGTTGACCTTGGGCTGCAAACCCATTCCTTGGGGGTGGCTTTTAGGCCCGTAGTTATAATAAAATTGATTTACTTGCACGATATTCGGAGAGTGCTATTGATCTTAGGATTCAATTTTTGTATAAAAAGTAGAGAATGAAAAACGATTTGACAGATGAAGAAAAAAATTCAAAATTTTAAAAG
The DNA here is from genome assembly GCF_015228065.2 of Penaeus monodon. Lineage (NCBI taxonomy): Eukaryota > Metazoa > Arthropoda > Malacostraca > Decapoda > Penaeidae > Penaeus > Penaeus monodon. The sequence goes on from NW_023653993.1 coordinate 3,131, forward strand.
TTTTGTCATTTTTTATAAAATCTTAAAAAAGTAACTTTTTTAAAAAAAATCCTTTTTTGGTATTTTACTGTTACTTCATGAAAAAAGACGGGAATTAATTTTGAAAGTGGGCCAAAGAATTTTGGTGTTAATTATGCATTGCGTCATTTTGGGAAAATTGAACACTCCCGGTTTAACAAAAAAACAGACTTATAACAGGGGGGCCCCAAAGCAAAAACTCCCAGATGTGATTTTTGTATGGCTAAGGTCAACAGCAGTTCCATAAAAAAGAAAAAGGGGTTCTTTCCACCTTTCTGTAGGACCATCCCCAAATTCTGCAGAAGTGAAGGGGAAAATGGGGAAGTCTGGATTATGGAAAGGTTCCCAAATACAGTTTTTTGGAAAAATTGCTGCTCTGGGGAAGTAAGAACCCAAAGAAAACTTAGCTAATGGTTAATGGTTAAGGGTTAAAGAGATAAATTTTGCTGACACAAAGGCATGTAGCACAAAAGTTAATTTTGGGGAGGGGTGGTTGTTTTAGTGATTATTTTTAAAGCTGGAAAGGGGTTTGGTGAGGAAAGGGTTGGGGGTCGGTAGGGAAAGGATTTATTTTAATGAAGAATATGTTGCTTTGAGGAAAGAGAATGGGTTTTAAACAAAAGTGTGGGTTCTGTAAGGATTGATAGTTGGGGAGGTAGTAAAGGGGGATAGGGGGGGAAAGCAGAGGTCGATTTGTTTCAAAACGTGGGCAGGGCATGAGTGGGTTTTGAGTGTTGGGGGTGGTATTTTTTTTAAAAAGTTATGAGTTCAAAAGGGGATTCACGTCGTAGGGGAGTGGAAGGGATAAGGGATGGGGGGAGGGTTAATGTGGGGCGGGGTTGGGTCGGGGGGGTGGGCGGGTTTGGGCGGGGGGTAGGAGGATAGGGTGTAGGGGGGGTATCATTGGGGGGGATGGGTATCAGCAGTTTTCTTGAGGGAAGGGCCGGGGTTTTAAGATTTGGAGGTTTGGGGTGTTTCTTAGGTAATCTTAATATTTTAAAGGGTTTCTTCTTCTGAGTTGGGTTTGGGAGTTTTGGGGATAAGGATTTCTTGTGAAAGGGGGGAAAAGAGACTGGGGTCCAAGCATAGGAGCAAAAGGGAAAGGGGGAGGGGATTGTGTGGTAGGGAAGAGGGGGTGAACGTTTGTTCGTTTTTACGGGTATGCGAGGGGGGGAGAGGGGGTGTTTTGGGTTGTATGGGGATTGAGTATCTTATGAGATTGGGTGTTGGATTTAGGATGGGAAAAAAGTTTGACTGGGAAAGGAGGTAGAAAAAGGGGGGGTTTTGTGTAGGAGGGGGGGGTTTAGGAGAATTTGGGAGAATGGCATATTACTGGAGTAAGGAGTAGGAAAAACCCCACGTGCTTTTGTCTGGGTTCGCGTATGTATCCAAATTTGAATCGAGAGTTGCTACCTCGACTCAAATTTATAGGTGGGACAAAACCCCTTAAAAACATTTGGGGGGCCCCCCAGTTTTACCTTTTCGTGATTGCAGGACGTTAATGGGTATGGCCAGGTTGGGCAATAGTGGGGACGGCTTTTAACGGCAAGTTTTTTGGGGGTCCTAACACCCCCAATTTTGGGGGAAATTTT
>NW_023653994.1:0-2500 GCF_015228065.2 Penaeus monodon
AAAAAAGAAAAAAATGTTAAACATATATCACTGACGATATATATATATATATATATATATATATATATATATATATATATATATATATATAATATATATACAATATATATATATATATTATATATATATATATATATATATATATATATATATATATAATACATGGACATTCATGATTAGATTTCGTAATATAATAACAATTTTTCAGAAGTATAGATCTGTCCAAGAGGATATATATATATAATATATATATATATATATATATATATATATATTAATATATATATATATATATATATAATATTATATTATTATGTATATATATATTATTTTTTTTTTTTTTTTTTTTTTTTTCTTAATAAATAGAGAAAGAGAAAAAACTGCAACAGCATTTAATTTTTAAAGCAATTCCAGCACCAAACCAACCCAAAACTAATAAGTATGTCTAAAAGCAACAGGGTGATGAGTGGATATACGCAGCCAATTAGCCGTCTGCACTGGTACGCACGGACGGTGTGGGTACCAACGGCAGCATGACTGCTTGACCCTAGCCTCCCGAGGGAGACCAGCCGATTGACCTGACCGGGCCTGGATCAGGCCGCCTGTCTTGCCAGAATAGAGGACCAAAGAGGCGTGTTGCTAGCCGCAGGGCGTACTCATGCACGGCATCGCTCAACCTTCAGGACTCCCGTCTCCCAGCTCACAAGGATGCCACGCACGGCAACACGTGGGTAGGTGACAACCTCTGGGAGTATCCCAGAGGGGATGTCCCTTGCACCTACAGGACATCATTGATGTGGAACACTTCTGCTCCTCCCTCAGTGAGGAAGGGAGCTTTTTTACTTTTTCCAGGCAGTTTCCTCTCCACTCCTCAGAGAGGACCTGTACCCTTTTTCAAGTGAATCCCTCTTTTTCTCTGAAACGCCCAAAGGTTGTTTCACCTCATTGAGAAAAGAGGGGGGTCCTGCGCCTGTTCCTGTCAGTTCCTTCATCCCTCTGAAAACAGCCGGCCACAGACTGTTTCACCACAGTGAGGGAGAGAAATTGACATTTTTCCAGGAGGTTCCTATGGCAGGACGGTTTTTGAGGTGAATCCCTCTTCTCTTTGATCACCTCAGTGAGAGAAGGGGGGTCCTGTACCTGTTCCAGTAAGCTCCTTCGTCCCTCTGAAATAGCCAACCACAGACTATTTCATCACAGTGAGGGAGAAAGACTGACTTTTATCCAGGTACTTCCTATCACAGGACGGGAACTTAATGTTCTGTGTAGCAGCTGCTATTAGACAGAACCTGGCTGAAGCCTGACAAGGGGCTCTACCTGTCTATCGCCCTATTCGAAAGAAAAAGAGTAGCAGTCATCAGATGGTCTGCCAGACCAGTCCCTAGCAAAAGAATGACAACTCTATGCACACCGTAAGGCAGGCCTTCTAAGGCCCCCCAGACACACCCTCCCCTGCGGGAGGTAAAGGTCTGCCCACGTCCGAGCACGCGCCCGAAGATGGGGTTCAATTCACCAGAAGGTGTGCACAGTTATCCTAATGCCGAAAATTCGTACAGGAAAGAGTAGGCTAGGAGGGCACGAAGCTATATGCAAGCACATAGCATCGTGGCATCAAACAATAGGGGGCGCGTCACCGTCCGGTAACCGCGGAAGAGCCGAGGCCGAGATTGCATGGACCGGGCGCGGTGCATCTCTTTAATATGCCCATGCAACAGCCACACGATCGAGGGATCATGGTGACTCTCTTGGCGTTGCTCGGCTCCACCCGCTGCGCTCCGTCCGCCACCCTTGCCGGAACCGATCCTCCCTTCTCTCTGAATCGTCCAATTAAGGACCGATTCACCACAGGGAGAGAGGGGAGGAGAGGAGAAGAGAGGTCCTTCTTCTTCAGCTGCTGATGTCTGCTCCTTATCAGCCCGGGGGAGGCTAAGCTTCGCATATCGACTTATCCTTATCGCCCGGGCTATGCCATGAGGGAGCCCGGCCTGTGTCTATTAAGCCTCCGGCTAGTACAGTGGTAACATGTCGGCCTTTCATCCGAGGGGTCGGCGGTTCGCGCCCCGGCCGGACGCGAGAAGTTGCAACTGTCGCCTGGAGGTTACTGCTGTGGCTGGGCACCACGGCGGGTAAGGACTAGGTTCAGCCACGAGGGGCACGGCGGTTCGCGCCCCGCCCGGCGCGAGAAGTTGCAATTATCGCTCTGAGTGCTTGCAGGGATTTCCACCAGGGGAGCACTTGTATTCAGCAAGGGCAGCACACTTTTGTATCAAATGACGGGGGACATCTCACAGGACATGGCATCGAACTAGTCGTTGTTTTTAGAGGTCTTTTTACTAAAGGTTGCAAGACTGTTTTCTCTAATGGCCTCCCTGAGGTGGTCCCAATTCTGAGAGGAAGAGCAGTGCTCACAGAAAAAGAGATAGGGAGAGATGGGGGCGAGAGGAAGCGAAAAAGCAAAAGAGAAAGAAAAAAAAGAGAAAGCGAGAAAGTGATACATACA
>NW_023653998.1:0-30164 GCF_015228065.2 Penaeus monodon
TTAACCCTATTTAAAAGTTTTTATTTTATATTTTTTACTTTTTTATTATTTTTTTAACAGATATAAAATTTTTGGATATCAAAAATTAAATAATAAAATAAAAATAAAATAAAAATAATAAAAAATTTTAAAAAATTAAAAAAATTTATAAAAATAAAAATTTTATAAAATTAAATTTTCAAAATTTTTACCACTTTTTTTATATTTTTTTATATTTAAAACAATTTAATTATTATATTTTTCCTAAAAATTGCCGAAATCACAAAGAAAACGAAAAAACGTCATTTTGGAGTATACTCTCAAAAGGCTATATTCGCTAGATTTGCCGCTTTTTCGACTTTGGGAATGTTTTTCTTATAGCTTTTTATATTATATGGACACAATTCCTCTTATTATCATCATCGTTATCATGATTATCATCATTATTATCGTTATCATAATCATTATCATCATTATCATCATTATAATCATCATTATCATCATTATTGCAATTATTATCATCATTATTGCAATTGTTATCATTATTATTGCAATTATTGGAGTTATAGTATATATTTTTGCAATAATACTAATAACCACAACAATAATAATAGTAATAACAATAATAATAACAATAATAACGATTTTATAATAATTATTTATATCATTATCTTAATTAGTATCGTTATTACTGTAATTATTACTGTTATTATAATTATTTTTGCAATTATACTACCAGTACAAATAATAATAATGATAATAATAACAATAATAATACTAAGAACAATATTACAACCACTAGCATGATCATTATTATACTTATACTTATTATATTATTGTTTATTTACAGATATAATAGATTTTTTGGCAATATACTAATAATTAAGATAATAGTAATAATAATAATAATAATAATAATAATAATAATAATAATAATAATAATAATAATAATAATAATAATAATAATTTTAATAATATTCAAATGTTATCAAAATTCTCTTTATTCTCACTTTTATCATCATTATTGTTATGATTAATACAATTCTGGTAATTATTATCATTATTACCTAATAATTGCCGAAATCACCAAAGAAATCGAAAAAACGTCATTTTGGAGTATACTCTCAAAAGGCTATATTTCGCTAGATTTTGCCGCTTTTTCGACTTTTGGGAATGTTTTCTTATACCTTTTTTATATTATATATGGACACAATTCTCTTATTATCATCATTGTTATCATGATTATCATCATTATTATCGTTATCATCATCATTATCATCATTATCATCATCATTATCATCATTATTGCAATTATTATCATCATTATTGCAATTGTTATCATTATTATTGCAATTATTGGAGTTATAGTATATATGTTTGCAATAATTATTATAGATATAATAGATTTTTTGGCAATGATACTAATAATTAAGATAATAGTAATAATAATAATAATAATAATAATAATAATTAATAATAATATATAATATAATAATAATAATAATAATAATAATAACGATTTTATAATAATTATTTATATCATTATCTTAATTAGTATCGTTATTACTGTAATTATTACTGTTATAATAATTATTTTTGCAATTATACTACCAGTACAAATAATAATAATGATAATAATAACAATAATAATACTAATAACAATATTATAACCACTAGCATTATTATTATTATACTTATACTTATTATTATTATTGTTATTATTACAGATATAATAGATTTTTTGGCAATGATACTAATAATTAAGATAATAGTAATAATAATAATAATAATAATAATAATAATAATAATAATAATAATAATAATAATAATAATAATAATAATAATAATTTTAATAATATTCAAATGTTATCAAAATTCTCTTTATTCTCACTTTTATCATCATATTGTTATGATTAATACAATTCTGGTAATTATTATCATTATTACCCTAATAATTGCCGAAATCACCAAAGAAATCGAAAGAACGTCATTTTGGAGTTTACTCTCAAAAGGCTATATTTCGCTAAATTTTGCCGCTTTTTCGACTTTTGGGAATGTTTTTCTTATACCTTTTTTATATTATACATGGACACAATTCCTCTTATTATCATCATCGTTATCATGATTATCATCATTATTATCGTTATATCATCATTACCATCATTATCATCATTATCATCATCATTATCATCATTATTACAATTATTATCATCATTATTGCAATTGTTATCATTATTATTGCAATTATTACTGTTATAATAATTATTTTTGCAATTATACTACCAGTACAAATAATAATAATGATAATAATAACAATAATAATACTAATAACAATATTATAACCACTAGCATTATTATTATTATACTTATACTTATTATTATTATTGTTATTATTAAAGATATAATAGATTTTTTTGCAATGATACTAATAATTAAGATAATAGTAATAATAATAATAATAATAATAATAATAATAATAATAATAATAATAATAATAATAATAATAAATAATAATAATAATAATAATAATAATAATAATAATTTTAATAATATTCAAATGTTATCAAAATTCTCTTTATTCTCACTTTTATCATCATTATTGTTATGATTAATACAATTCTGGTAATTATTATCATTATTACCCTAATAATTGCCGAAATCACCAAAGAAATCGAAAAAACGTCATTTTGGAGTATACTCTCAAAAGGCTATATTTCGCTAGATTTTGCCGCTTTTCGACTTTTGGGAATGTTTTTCTTATACCTTTTTTATATTATATATGGACACAATTCCTCTTATTATCATCATCGTTATCATGATTATCATCATTATTATCGTTATCATCATCATTATCATCATTATCATCATTATCATCATCATTATCATCATTATTGCAATTATTATCATCATTATTGCAATTGTTATCATTATTATTGCAATTATTGGAGTTATAGTATATATTTTTGCAATAATACTAATAACCACAACAATAATAATAGTAATAACAATAATAATAACAATAATAACGATTTTATAATAATAATTTATATCATTATCTTAATTATTATCGTTATTACTGTAATTATTACTGTTATAATAATTATTTTTGAATTATACTACCAGTACAAATAATAATAATGATAATAATAACAATAATAATACTAATAACAATATTATAACCACTAGCATTATTATTATTATACTTATACTTATTATTATTATTGTTATTATTACAGATATAATAGATTTTTTGGCAATGATACTAATAATTAAGATAATAGTAATAATAATAATAATAATAATAATAATAATAATAATAATAATAATAATAATAATAATAATAATAATAATAATAATAATAATTTTAACAATATTCAAATGTTATCAAAATTCTCTTTATTCTCACTTTTATCATCATTATTGTTATGATTAATACAATTCTGGTAATTGTTATTTATTTTTTACCCTAATATTTCCCAAATCACCAAAAAATCGAAAAAAAAGTATTTTGGAGTAAAATTCAAAAAGGGTATATTTCGCTAGATTTTGGCTTTTTTTTAATTTTTGGGGTTGTTTTTCTTTTACCTTTTTTATATTTTTAAAATGGACACAATTCCCTTATTATATCATCGTTTTTCATGATTTTCATCCTTTTTTATCGTTATTTTCAAACATTTTCATCATTAAACCCTCATTTTCAAATCACTATCATCATTATTTTCAATTAATCATCATTTTTGCAAAATTTTTACATTATTTTGCAATTTTTGGAGTTTAGTAAAAATATTTTTTTCAATAATTTCCCAATAACCACAAAAATAAAATATTTAAAAACAATAATAATAAAAAATAAAAAACGATTTTAAAAATAATTTTTTTATATTTTATTTATCTTTTAAATTTGTATCGGATTATTAATTTTAAGTTATAATAATTATTTTTGCAAATTTTAATACCAGGGACCCCCCAAAAAATTTAATTTAAAGTAATTTAAAAAACAAAAATAATACTAATAACCAAAATTTTTAACCACAGCATTTTTTATTATTTTAAATTATACTTATTTTTATTTTTTTATTTTAAAAGAAAAAAGTTTTTTTTTAAAGATACTAAAATTAAGATAATAGTAAAAATAATAATAATAATATAAAATAAAAAAATAAAATAAAAAATAAAAATCATAATTTAATTTTAAAAAAAAAATAAAATTTTAATAAAATTCAAAAGTTTTTCAAAATTTTTCTTTTTTTTCTCACTTTTATCATCATTTTTGTTTTTGGGTTAAAACCAAATTTTTGGGAATTTTTATCATTATTACCCCAAAAATTGCCCAAATCACCAAAGAAAACGAAAAAAAAAATCATTTTGGAGTTTTACTCCCAAAAGGCATATTTTTGGGGTAGATTTTTTCCGCTTTTTCGATTTTGGGAAAGTTTTTCTTATAGCTTTTTTATATTATATAGGACCAAAAAATTCCTCTTTTTATCATCTCGTTATCAGGGTTATCATCATTATTATCGTTTTCCTCCTCATTAACATTACATCATTAGAATCATCATTATTAAACATTATTGCAAAATTTTTATCATTCCCTTAATTTTCAAGTTTATCATTTTTATTTGCAAATTAAGGGGGGTTTTAGTATATATTTTTTTCAAAAAACTAATTAAAACCCCAACAATAAAAATAGTTTAAAAAACAAAAAAATAACAATTAAAAACGTTTTTTTAATAAAAAATTTATACATTATCTTAAAAGTATCGTTTTTACTGTAAATTTTTAATGTTTTTAATAATTATTTTTTCAAAATTAAAACTACCAGTACAAATAATAAAAAATGATAATAAAACAATAAAATACTAAAACAATATTATAACCCTAGCATTATTATTATTATCTTATACTTATTATTTTTATTGTTATTATTAAAAGATATAATAGAAATTTTTTGGGGAATGTACTAATAATTAAGATAATGTAATAAAATAAAAAATAATAGTAATAATAATAATAATAATAAAAAAATAATAAAAATAATAAAATAATAATAATAATAATAAAAAAATTAATTTTAATAATATTTTAAATGTTATCAAAATTCTCTTTATTCTCAATTTTATCATCATTATTGTTTGATTAATACCAAATTTTGGTTAAAATTTTTATCATTATTACCCCAATAATTTCCCAATCCCCCAAAAAAATCGAAAAAAATTTATTTTTGGGGAACTCTCAAAAGGCATTTTCGCTAGATTTTTCCGCTTTTTTTTTTTTCGACTTTTGGGAAAGTTTTTTTTTAAAAACCTTTTTTTTATTTTTTATGGACACAAAATTCCCCTTATTATCATCATCGTTATCATGGGTTTTTCATCATTATTATCGTTTTTTCATCATCCAAATTTTCCTCTTATCATCACATTATCATCATTATTGCAATTATTATCATCATTTTTGGAAAATTTTTATCATTATTATTGCCCAAAAATTGGAGTTATAGTAATAATTTTTTTCAATAAAATTTTTATAGATATAATGATTTTTTTTGGGAATGATACTAATTTTAAATTAAAATAATGTAATAAAAATAATAATAATAAAAAAAATAATAATAATAATAATAAAAATAAAATAATAATAATTTAAAAATAAATTTTTTTTAAAAATTCAAATGTTTGAAAATTTTCCCAAATTTTTTTATCATTTTATTTTAAATTTTTTGGAGTTATAGTATATATTTTTTCAATAAAACTAAAACACAACAATAATAATTTGTAATAACAATAATAATAACAAAAAAAACGATTTTATAAAAAATATTTTTATAATTTATTTTTTTAATTAGTATGTTTTACTGAATTAATTACTGTTATAAAATTTTTTTGCAATTTTTAATACCAGTACAAAATAATAATAATGATTTAAAATAACAAAAATAAAACTAATAACAATTTATAACCACTAGCATTATTTTATTTCTTATACTTTTTATTATTTTTTTATTATTTTCAGATATAATAGATTTTTTGGCAATGTACTAATAATTAAGAAAAATAAATAATTTAAAAATAATAAAATTTAAAAAAATAATAATAAAAAATAATAATAATAATAATAATAAAATAAAAATATAAAAATTTTTTAAAATATTAAATGTTTTCAAAAATTTTCTTTAAATTTTCACTTTTATCATCATTATTTTTTTGATTAAAACAATTTCTGGTAATTATTTTTAAAATTTTTCCCTAATAATTGCCGAAACACCAAAAAATCGAAAGAACGCTTTTGGAATTTTTCTCTCAAAAGGGTAATTTTTTGCTAAATTTTGCCGCTTTTTTTGGGCTTTTGGGGAAAGTTTTTCCCTTTTACCTTTTTTATATTATACATGGGCCAATTCCTTTAATTTTCCCAACGGGGATCATGATTATCATCATTAAAAATCGTTATCATCATCATTAACCCCTCTTTTCATCATTATCATCATCATTATCATTTATTTTTAAAATTATTTTCATCATTATTTCAAAATTTTATCATTTTTATTGCAATTTTTGGGGTTTTTAGTATAAAATTTTTTTTCAATAATACTAATAACCCCAAAAATAATAATAGTAATAACAATAAAATAACGATTTTATAAAAATTATTTATATCAAATTTTCTTTAAATTGTATCGTTATTACTGAAAATTACTGTTATAATAATTTTTTTTGCAATTTTACTACCAGTACAAAAAATTTAAAAATGATAATAAAAAACAATAAAATATAATAACAAAATTTTTTAAAACCCCTAGGGATTATTTTTTAAATTTTACTTAACTTATTATTTTTATTTTTTATTTTTAAAAATATAAATAGGGTTTTTTTTCTATGATAATAAAAATTAAGTAATGTAATAAAAATTATAATAAAAAAAATAATAATTTAAAAATAATAATAATAATTAATAAATAATAATAATAAAATAATAATAATAAAAAATAAAATAATAATTTTTAAAAATTTCAAATGTTATCAAAATTCCCCCTTATTCTACTTTTTCACCTTTTTGTTATATTTTTTTCAATTTTGGTAATTAAATTTTTCATTTTTACCCCAATAATTGCCCAAATCACCCAAAAGGAAAAACGAAAAAAGGCCCTTTTGGAGTATACTCTCAAAAAAGGCTATAAATTTGCTGATTTTGCCGCTTTTTTTGACTTTTTGGGAAAGTTTTTCTTATACCTTTTTAATTATATATGGGACACAAATTTCCCCTTTTTTATCATCCGTTTTCATGTTATCACATTATTATCGTTATCATCATCATTTTTCCTCATTATCACATTAAACATCATTTATTATAAACATTATTTTCCCAAATTAATTTTCATCATTATTGCAAATTTTTTATATTATTATTTCAAAATTTTTGGAGTTTTAGTTTAAAAATTTTTTCAATAAACTAATAAAACCCCAACAATAATAATAGTAATAAAAAAATAAAAAACAATAATAACGATTTTAAAAATAATTTTTATTCATTTTCTTAAAATTTTTTCGTTTTTACTGTAATTATCCCTTTTTAAAAATTTTTTTGCCCAAAATACTACCCCGTAAAAAAAAAATAATGATAATAAAAACAAAATAATACTAAAACAAAATTTTAACCACTAGCATTTTGTTTTATACTTATACTTATTTTATTATTTTTAAATTTTTACGATATAATAGATTTTTTTGGGAAATTTATACTAATTTAAATTTAAAAAATTGTAAAAATAATAATAAAAAATAAAAAATAATAATAAATAATAAATAAAAATAATAATAATTAAATAATAATAATAATAAAAATAATAAAAATAAAATTTAAAAAGTATTCAAATGTTTCAAAAAAACTCTTTTTCTCACTTTTATCATCAATTTGTTTGATTTAAAACAATTTGGTAATTGTTATCATTTTTTACCCTAATAATTGCCCAAATCAAACCAAAAAAAATCGAAAAAAAAGTTTATTTTTGGGGTATACTCTCAAAGGGGTATTTTTTCGCTAGAAATTTTTCCACTTTTTTGGGCTTTTGGGAATGTTTTTCCTTTACCTTTTTTATATTTTATATGGGCACCAAATTTCCCCTTATTATCAAACATCTTATCATGATTAAACATCATTATTATCGTTATCATCATCATTATCCCCATTATCATTATTTTTCATCATTATAAACATCATTATCATCATATTGCAATTAAATTTTTCATCATTATTGCAAATTTTTTATCATTTTTTATTGCCAAATTAAATTGGAGTTATAGTTATATTTTTTTCAATAAAATAAAAAACCCCAAAAAAATATAATAGTAATTAAAATAATAATAACAATAATAAAAGAAATTTATAATAAATTTATATCATTATCTTAATTTGTTCTTTTTTCTGTAATTTTTACTGTTATAATAATTATTTTTTGCAATTTTCTACCCCTACAAAAAAATAATAGTGATAATAATAAATATAAAAATAAAATAACAATATTATAAAACCCCCACTTTTATTATTTTTACTTATACTTTTTATTATTATTGTTTTTTATTACAAAATAAAAATAGATTTTTTTTGGGAATTTATCAATAAATTGATAAAAGTAATAATAATAATAATAAAAAAATAATTTAAAAATAATTTAAAAATAAAATAAATAATAGGAATAATAAAAATAATTTTTTAAAAATATTCCCCAAAGTTATCAAAATTCCCCTTTATTCTCAAATTTTTTCATTTATTATTTTATGATTTTAAATTTGGGAAAATTTTTATCATTATTAAACCCCAAAAATTGCCCAAAAACCCAAAGAAAACGAAAAAAAAGGGCATTTTTGGGGTATCCCCTCAAAAGGGTATATTTCGCTAGATTTTGCCGCTTTTTCGCTTTTGGGAATGGTTTTTTTTAACCTTTTTTATATTAATATGGAAAACCCAAACCTCTTTTATTTTCATCGTTATCATGATTAATCCCCCAAAAATTTAAAAAATTTTCTTATCATCATCACTTCTCATTTTCTCAATATCATCATCATTTTCATTTATTATTGCAATTAAATTTTCACATTATTGAATTGTTTTCATTTTTTTGCAATTATTGGGTTATAGTATATATTTTTTCCCAATTAAAACTAATAACCACAACAATAATAATAGTAATAAAAATAATAAAAAAATAAGTTTTTTGATAATTATTTTTATCATTATCTTAATTTTATCGTTTTTACGGAATTATTTTCTGTTTTTAATTTAAATTTTTTTTGCAATTAAAACTACCCGTTTCAAATAATAATAATGTAATAATAACCAAAAAAATACTAATAACAAAATTTTTAAAAAAACCCAGCATTTTTATTAAATTTTAAATTATAAATTTTTATTTTTATTTTTATTATTTCCGATTTAAAGATTTTTTGGCAAGGATTTCTAATAATTAAAATAAAAGTAATAAAAAATTTAAAAATAATAATAATAAAAATAATAAATAATAAAATAATAAAATAATAATAATAATAATTTAAAAAAAATTAATTTTTAAAAATATTTAAAAAGTTTTCAAAATTCTCTTTATTTCACTTTTTTCCCTCATTTCTTTGATTTAAAACCAAACGGTAATTTTTATCAATTTCCCCAATAAAATTTCCCAAACACCAAAGAAAACAAAAAACGTCCTTTTGGGGTAACCTCAAAAGGGTTAAATTTTGCTAGATTTTCCGCTTTTTTTTGACTTTTGGGAATGTTTTTTTTTTAAAATTTTTTATATTTTATAGGCGAACAATTCTTTTTATCATCATCGTTATCAGGGTTACAAATTATTATCGTTATCATTCCCTTATCATCATTATCATCATCATTATCACCCTTATTCAAATTTTTATCATCATTATTGGGAATTGTTAAACATTATTATTGCAATTATTGGGGTTATAGTATATATTTTTTCCCCAAAAAACTAAAAACCAAACAAAAATAAAGTAATAAAAAAATTTAAAAATAACAATAAAAAACGATTTTTTTAATAATTATTTTTAGGGATTATTTAATTGGATCGTTTACTGTAATTTTTTACTGTTATAATAAATTAAATTTTTTCATTATACTCCCGACAAATAATAAAATGATAAAATAAACCCAAAAATAAAACTAATAAAAATATTATAACCACTAGCAATTATTATTATACTTTTTACTTTTTATTATTTTTGTTTTAAATTTCAGATATAATAGGGTTTTTTTGGGGAAAGATAAATAAAATTTAAAATAAAAAGTAATAATAATAATTAAATAATTTAAAAAATAAAAAATTTAAAAATAATAAAAAATTTAAAAATAATAATAAAAATAAAAATAAAAAATTTTTTTAAAAAAAATTTTAATAATTCAAATGTTACAAAATTCTCTTTTTCTCAAATTTTTTCATTTATTATTGTTATGAAATTTAAAAACAATTTTGGTAATTATTTTCATTTTTTACCCTAAAAAATTGCCGAAAAAAAAAAAAAAAAAAGAAATCCCGAAAAAAACGTCATTTTGGAGTATTTCTCTCAAAAGGCTATATTTCCTAGATTTTGCCGGGTTTTTTGACTTTTGGGGGAAAGTTTTTTCTATACCTTTTTTTTATTTTTATGGACACAATTTCCCCTTATTTTCATCCCGTTTTTCATGATTTTTTCATCATTATTTTCGTTAAACATCTCATTACCTCATTAAACATCATCATTATCATCATTATTTTCAATTTTAAACATCATTATTGCAATTTTTATCATTTTTATTTCAAATTGGGGGTTATAGTATATATCTTTTCAAAAAATACTAATAAACCCCAAAAAATAATAATATTAAAAAAATAAAAAAACAAATAACGATTTTTTAATAATTATTTTTATCATTATCTTAATTAGTATCGTTTTTTACTGTAATTTTTTTACTGTTTAATAATTTTTTTTTGCCCAAATTAAAAACTACCGTTCAAATTTAAAAATAAAAAATAATAAAAACAATAATAATACAAAAAACAATATTATAACCCCCTAGCATTTAAATTTTTATACTTATAAATTATTAAATTTTATTTTATTATTACAGATAAATAGATTTTTTTTGGGAAAAGATATAATAATTAATAAAAGTAATAAAAATAATAATAAAAAATAAAAATTTAAAAATAATAATAATAAAAATAATAATAATAAAAATAAAAATAATAATAATAAAAAAATAATTTTAATAATATTCAAAAGTTTCAAAATTTTCTTTTTTCTCACTTTTTTCAAACATTTTTGTTTTTGATTAAAAAATTTGGTAAAATTTTTACATTTTTACCCAATAAAATTTCCGGGGGGAAAACAACCCAAAAATCGAAAAAAAAACCCTTTTTGGGGTATACTCTCAAAAGGGTAATTTCGCTAGATTTTTTTCCCCTTTTTCGACTTTTTGGGGAAAATTTTTTCTTTACCTTTTTTTTTTATTAAAATATGGGGCACAATTTCCCCTTTTTATCAATTTGTTTTTCATGATTATAAACATTATTACGTTACATCATCATTATCATTTTATTATCATTTATTTAAACCATCATTATCATCATTATTGGAATTATTTCATCATTATTGCCCTTTTTATCAATTATTGAATTTTTGGGTTATGGGATTTATTTTTTCAAAATACTAATAACCACAAAAATAATAATAGTAATAAAAAAAATAATAACAATAATAAAGATTTTTTTTAATTTAAATTTTTTATATCATTAAACTTTTAAATTTTTATCGTTTTTTTACTGTAATTAAATTTCTTTATAAAAAATTATTTTTTGGGGAAATTTTACACCAGTACAAATTTGTAATAATGGGTAAAAATAACAAAAATAATACAATAACAATATTATAACCACTAGAATTATTATTATTATACTTTCTTTTTATTATTATTGTTTATTATTTCAGATATAATAGATTTTTTGGCAAAGATACTAATTTAATTTTAAAATAAAAAATAATAATAAAAATTAAATAAAAATATAATAATAATAATAAAATAATAATAATAATAATAATTTAAAAATAATAAATAATTTTTAAAATATTTTAAAAGTTTATCAAAATTCTCTTTACCCCTTTTAAACATCATTTTTTGTTAGATTTTAAAACAAATTTTGGTTAAATTTTTAAACATTATTACCCCAATAATTTCCGAAATCCCAAAGAAATCGAAAAAAAACCCTCATTTTTGGGGTTACCTCAAAAGGGGTATATTTTTTACTAGATTTTGCCGTTTTTCGACTTTTTGGGGAAATTTTTTTTTTATACCTTTTTTTTATTTATTTGGGCCAATCCCCCTTTTTTCATCATCGTTTTCATGATTATTTATATTATTATCGTTACATCATCATTATCATCATTATCATCATTATCATCATCCCTTTTCATCATTATTGCAAATTTTTATCATCATTATTTTCAATTGTTATCATTATTTTTGCAATTATTGGAGTTATAGAAATTTTTGCAATAATAATATAACCCCCAAACAAAATAAAATAGTAAAAAACAATAATAATAACAATAATAAAAGATTTTAAAAATAATTTTTTAAAATCATTTTCTTAATTTGTATCGTTTTCTGTAATTATTTTTGTTATAATAAATTTTTTTCAATTATTTCTACCAGTCCAAAAAAAATAATAATGAAAATAATAACAATAATAAAAACTTTAAAAACAATTTAAAACCACTATCATTTTATTTTTTTCCCTTTTACCCTTTTTATTTTTAAATTTTTATTTTTTAAAAGATATAATAGATTTTTTGGGAAAGATACAAAAATTTAAGATATAGTAATAAAAAAATAATTTAAAAATAATAAAAATATAATAATAAATAATATAAATAATAATAAAATAATAAAAATAATAATAATAATTTTTTAAAAATATTCAAATGTTATTTAAAATTTTCTTTTTTTCTCACTTTTATTTAAACATTATTGTTATGATTAATACCAAATTCCCCGGGAATTTTTATTTATTTTTACCCTAATAATTTCCGAAATCACCAAAGAAAACGAAAAAAAAGTCATTTTGGAGTATACTCTCAAAAAGGGTATATTTCCCCTTTGATTTTGCGCCTTTTTTTTGACTTTTGGGGGAAGAAATTTTTTTATACCTTTTTTTTTTTAATTTTATATGGACCCAATTCCTCTTTTTATCAAACTCGTTATCATGATTATCATCCCTTTTTATCGTTTTCATCACCCTTATCATCATTATCATCATTACCCTCATCAAATTAAACAAATTATTGCAATTTTTTATATCATTTTTTCAAGGGTTTTCATTATTATTGCATTATTTGGGGTTAAGTATTATTTTTTCAATAAAACTAAAACCCCAACAAAAAAATAGTTAATTTAAAACAAAAAATAATAACAATAATAAAAAGTTTTTTTAATAAATTTTTTTTATAAAATTTTTCTTAATTTGGGATCGTTATTTCTGTAATTTTTACTGTTATAAAAATTATTTTTGCAAATTTTACTACCAGTAAAAAAAAATTTAAAAATTTAAAGATAATAAAACAAAAAATAAAACTAATAAAAAATATTATAAACCCTAGCCTTATTATTATTATACTTATCTTTTATTATTATTGGGTTTTTTTTACAGATAGAATAGATTTTTTTTGGCAATGAAAAAAATTAAGATAATTTAATAATAAAAAAATAATAAAAAATAAAAATAAAAATAATAAATAAAATAATAATAATAATAAGAATAATAATAAAATTTTAATAATATTTAATGTTATCAAAAATTCCCCTTTATTCTCACTTTTTTTTTTTTTTTTCATCATTATTGTTATGATTAATACAAAATTTTGGTAATTATTATCATTATTTCCCTAAAAATTTGGGTGAAATCAACAAAGAAAAAAGAAAAAAAAGTTTATTTTGGGGGGGTACTCTCAAAAGGCTATTTCGCTAGATTTTGCCCCCTTTTTCGGGCTTTTGGGAAAGTTTTTCTTATACCTTTTTTATATTATATATGGACAACAAAATTTCCCCTTATTATCAAACCCTCGTTTTTTTATGAAATTATCATCATTTTATCGTTATCATCATTATCATCATTATCATCATTTTTTCCTCATTTATTATCATCATTTTTTGCAATTTTTTTTTAAACTTATGGGAATTGTTTTTCATTATTATTGCAATTATTTGGGGGTTTGTATATATTTTTTCAAAAATACAAAAAAAACCCCCAACAATAAAAATAATAATAACAATAAAAATAAAAAAAATAACGATTTTAAAAATTAAATTTTTAGATTATCTTAAAATTTGTTCGTTTTTTACTGTAATTATTTCTGTTATAAAAATTTTTTTTGCAAATTATAAATACCAGTACAAATAAAACTAAAGAAAAATAATAAAAAAATAAAAATACTAATAACAATATTTAACCACTACAATATTATTTTAAAACTTATCCCTTTTTATTAAATTTTTGTTATTATTACGATATAAAGATTTTTTTGGGAAAAATAAAAATAATTAAGGGTAATAGTAAAAAAATAAATAAAAAAATAATAATAATAAATAATATAATTTAAAAATAAAAAAATTTTTTTTTAAAAAAAAATTTAAAAAAATAATAAAATTTTTAAAAATATTCAAAAAGGGGGGGCAAAAATTTCTTATTTTCCTTTTTTCATCATTATTGTTATGGAATTTTAAAACAAATTTTGTTATTTATTATCATTATTACCCTAAAAATTTCCGAATCACCAAAAAAATCGAAAAAAAAGTCATTTGGGATACTCTCAAAAGGTTTTATTTCGCTAGTTTTTTTCCGCTTTTTTGACTTTTGGGAATGATTTTTTATCCCCTTTTTTTTATTATAATGGACACCAAATTTCCCCTTTTTTATCATCATCGGTTTTTCATGAAATTTTCATCATTATTTTTCGTTTTTCATTTATCATTATAACCAGTATCATAATTTACATCCCTTTTTCCCCCCAAAAAACATTTTTTTTTTTTGCCAAAATTTTTCATCATTATTTCAATTGTTTCATTTTTTTTGCAATTTTTGGAGGTTTTGTATATATTTTTTCAATAATTTCTAAAAACCACAACAATAATAATAGTAATAACAAAAATAATAACAATAATAACGATTTTTTAAAAAATTATTTATATCATTTTCTTTAAATTTGTACGTTATTTCTGGAATTTTTTACGTTATAATAATTTTTTTTCAATTTTACTAACCCAAACCAAAAAAAAAAAAAATGATAATATAAACCCCTAAAATACTAATAAAAAAATTATAACCCCTAGCATTTTTATTTTTATACTTATACTTTTTATTATTGTTATTATTCCCGATATAATAGAATTTTTTTTGGGGGAATGATAATAATTAAATTTAAAAAAATAGTAATAATAATAATAATAATAATAATTTAAAAATAATAATAATAATAATAATAAAAATTTAAAAATAAAAAATAAAAAAAATTTTTTTTAATATTCAAAAGTTATCAAAATTTCTTTTCTCACTTTTTTCTCAAATTTTTTGTTATGAAATTAAAACAAATTTGGTAATTATTAAACATTATTACCCCAATTTAAATTTCCGAAATACCCAAAGGGAAAACGAAAAAAAGTCCCTTTTTGGGGTATACTCTCAAAAAGGGTATATTTCCCCCTAGGGTTTTTTTCCGCTTTTTCCCACTTTTGGGGAAAGTTTTTCTTTTACCTTTTTTTTATTATATATGGACCCCAAATTTCCCGTTTTATCATCACATTTTTCATGATTATCATTTATTTTCGTTAATTTACATCATTACATCATTATCACATTATCATATCATTATCATCATTATTTCAATTATAAACATATTATTTTCAATTGTTATCAATATTATTGGGAAAATTTTGGGGTTTTAGTATAATTTTTTTCCCAAAAAACTAAAAACCACAAAAATAATAATAGTAATAAAAATAATAAAAATAATAAAAGATTTTTTAATAATTTTTATATCATTATCTTAATTAAATATCTTATTTCTGTAAATTTTTACTGTTATAAAAAATTTTTTTTGGGAAAATTTTACTACCCGTACAAAATAATTTAAAAATATAAAATAACAATAATAAAATAATAACAATATTTTTAACCACTAGCATTTTTATTATTATACTTATACTTATTAAATTTTTTTAGGGGTTTTTATTACAGTTTAAAAAGATTTTTTTTGGCAAAGATACTAATAATTAAAGGTTTAAAAGTAATAAAATAAAAAATAATAATAAAATAATAATAATAAAAATAATTTAAAAATTTAAAAATAATAATAATTTAAAAATAATAATAATAAAAAAATTTTAATAAAATTCCCAAAAGTTCAAAATTTTCTTTTTTTCTCACTTTTATCATCATTATTTTTTATATTAATAAAAAATTCTGGTAATTATTATCATTATTTTTAAAACCCCCCCCAAAAATTCCCAAAACACCAAAAAAATCGAAAAAAAACGGGCATTTTTGGGGGATACTCTCAAAAGGCTAATTTAGCTAGATTTTGCCGCTTTTTTTACTTTTGGGGAAAGTTTTTTTTATACCTTTTTTATATTTTTATGGACACAATTCCCCCTTATATCATCATTCCCCCTTATCATTTATTCCTTAAATTTTTATCGTTTTTCATCATCCTTTCATCATTATCATCATTAACAATTTTTTTATCATTATCATCATTATTGGGGTTTTTTAAATTTTCATTATTTAATTGTTTTTCATTATTATTTCAATTATTGGAGTTTTAGTATTTTTTTTTGCAAAAATAAATAAAAAACCCCCCAACAATAATAATAGTAATAAAATAATAATAAAAAAATTAAAAAACCCATTTTATAAAAAATTTTATGATTATTTTTTAAATTGTATCGTTTTTTACTTTTAATTATTCTTTATTTAAAAATTATTTTTGGGAATTATACTAACCCGACAAATAAAATAATGATAAAAATAAACCCAAAAATAATACTAATAACAATATTATAACCCCTTTCATTATTTTTAATTTTACTTAACTTTTTATTTTTATTGTTATTATTATTTGAATAATAGTTTTTTTTTTAATGTCTAATAAAAGTTAGTAATAATAATAATAATAATAATAATAATAAAAATAAAATAAAAATAAAAATAAAATAATTTTTAAAAAATATTCAAATGGTTTTCAAAAATTCCCCTTTTCTCACTTTTTAAAACATCAATTATTCTTTGATTTAAAACAGTTCTGATAATTATTATCATTATTAACCCCCCAAAAATTTCCGAAATTCCAAACCCAAAAAAAATCGAAAAAACGTTTATTTTGGAGTACACTCTCAAAACATATTTTTTGCTAGATTTTTGGCCCCCCTTTTTTTTGGCTTTTTGGGGGAAAGTTTTTTCTTAAACCCTTTTTATATTTTATATGGACACAATTCCCCCTTTTACATCATCGTTTTTCCATGATTATCATCATTATTATCGTTTATCATCATCATTATCATCCTTAATCATTTCCATCATTATCATCTTATTGCAATTATTATCATTTATTATTGCCCAAATTTTTAATTATTTTGCAATTATTGGGGTTTTTAGTATTTTTTTTTGGGAATAAAACTAATAACCCCCAAAAATAATAATAGTTAAAACAAAAATAAAACAATAATAAAAGGGTTTTTTTAAAAATTTTTTATAGCATTTTTCTTATTAAATAACGTTATTCCCGTAATTATTTCTGTTATAATAATTATTTTTTCCCAAATTTTACTACCAGTACAAATAATAATAAAGATAATAAAACAATAAAAAAAAACTAAAAACCAAAATTATTAAAAAACCCAGCATTTTTATTATTTACTTAACTTATTATTATTTTTTGTTATTATTAAAAGAAAATAATAATTTTTTTCAATAAAAAATAATAATTAAGAAAAATAGTAAAATAATAAGAAAAAAATAATAATAAAAATAAAATAAAAAAATAATAATAATAAAAAATATAATAATTTAAAAATTTTAATAATTTCAAAGTTTTCAAAATTTTTTTTATTTCACTTTTATCATCATTATTTTTTTATGATTAATACAATTTGGTAATTATTATTTATTATTACCCTAAAAAATTTTCCGAAAAACAAACCCAAAAAAATCGAAAAAAACCCTTTAATTTTTTAGTATACTTCAAAAGGCCCATATTTCGCTAGATTTTTCCCCTTTTTTACTTTTGGGAATGTTTTTCCCTTTTACCTTTTTTTTATTATATATGGACACAATTCCCCCTTTTTTATCATCATCGTTTTCATATTATCATTTATTTTTTCGTTATCATCACCATTATCATCTTATCAAACATTTTATCCCCCTTATCATCATTTTGCAAATTTTTATCATCATTAAATTTCAATTTTTATCATTATTATTGAAAATTAAAATTGGGGGTTTTGTATATATTTTTTCAATAATTTCTAATAACCCCAACAATAATTTTAAAAACAAAAATAATAAAAATAACGATTTTATAATAATTAATTTTTTAGCATTTTTTAAAGTACGTTATTACTGTAAATTATTCGGGTTTTAAAAAATTATTTTTTCAATTATACTACCAAATACAAATAAAAATAATTTTAAAATAATAAAATAAAAATAAAACAATTTATAAACCCCTAATATTTTTATTATTCTACTTATCCCTTAAATTTTTATTTTTTGTTATTATTAAAGATTAATAAATTTTTTGGGGAATGATTTCTAAATATTAAGATAATGTAAAATATAATAATAAAAAAAAATAATAATAATAATAATAAAATAATAATAATAATACTAATAAAAAATTTTACTGAATTTCAAATGTTTTCAAAATTTTCTTTATTCTCACTTTTTCCTCATTTTTGTTTGATTAATACAATTCTGGTAATTATTATCATTATTTTCCCCAAAAATTGCCGAAAACCCCCAAAAAAAATGCGAAAAAAAGTATTTTTTGGGGTATACTCCAAAAAGGCCATATTTCGTAGATTTTGCCCCTTTTTTGCCCCTTTTTGGGGAAAGTTTTTTTATACCCCTTTTTATATTTTATTGGACACAATTTTTCCCCTTATTATCATGATCGTTATCATGAAATTTTCTCATTTTCGTTTCAAACATCCCTTATCATTATTATATCATTTTTCCATAATATTGCAAATTTTTATCCCTAAATTTTTGGGATTGTTTTTCCATTATTAAATTTCAATTATTGGATTTAGTATATTTTTTTCAAAAAATTCCCAAAAAACCACAAAAATAATAATAGTAATAAAAATAAAAATAAAAAATAAAAACGATTTTATAAGAATTATTTTTAGCATTTCTTTATTAGTATCGATTTATTACTGTAATTATTACTTGTAATATTATTTTTCCAATTATACTACCAGTACAAATAATAAACGAATAATAAACAATATAATACTACAAAAATATTATAACCCTAGATTTTGAGTTTATACTTATACTTATTATTATTATTGTTATATTCAATTAATAGATTTTTTGGCAATAATACTATATTAAGATAATATAATATATAATAATAATAATATATAATATAATATAATAATAATAATAATAATATAATATAATAATAATTTTAATAATATTCAATGTTATCAAATTTTCTTATTCTCACTTTATCATCATTATGTTATGATTAATACAATTTTGGTAATTTTATCATTATTACCCTAATAATTGCCGAAATCAAACCAAGAAATCGAAAAAAAGTCTTTTGGAGTATACTCTCAAAAGGCTATATTTCGCTAGATTTTTGCCGCCTTTTTCGACGTTTTTGGGAATGTTTTTTCTTATACCTTTTTTATATTATATTGGACACATTCCTCTTATTATCATCATCGTTACCATGATTATTCATCATTATTATCGTTTAATCAGCATCGCTTATCATCATTATCTTTCATTATCATCACAGTATCATTACATTATTGCAATTATTATCATCATTAATTGCAATTGGTTATCATTATTATTGCAATTATTTGGGAGTTATAAGTATATATTTTGCAAAAATAACTAATAACCACAAGACCATATAATAGTAATAACAATAATAATAACAATAAATACGATTTTTATAATACATTATTTTATCGCATTATCTTTATTAGTATCGTTTTTACTGTAATTCTTACTGTTTAAGATATTTTTCCAATTATACTACCAAGTACAAATAAATAATAACGATAATAATAACAATAATAATACAAATAATAACATATTATAACCACTAGCCTTATTCTTATTATCCTTATACTTATTATTAGTATTGTTATTATTACAGATATAATCGATTTGTTGGCCATAATACTAATACTAAGATAATAGTAATAATATAATAATAATATACTAATATAATACTTAATCATATAATAATAATAATATAACTAATACTAATAATAATAATTTTAATACATTTCAACTGTTATCAAAATTTCTTTATTCTCACTTTTATCATCATTATGATTGGTTATGATTAATACAATTCTGGTAATTATATCATTTTAACCCTAATAATTGCCGAAATCACCACCAAAGAAATCGAAAAAACGTTTTCCCCCCCCCCCCCCCCCACAAATTTTTGGAGTATACTCTCAAAGCTATAATTTCGCTAGATTTTGCCGCTTTTTTTCGACTTTTGGGAATGTTTTGTCTTATACCTTTTTTTATATTATATATGGACACAATTCCTCTATTATCATCAATCGTTTATCATGATTGATCATCATTATTATCGTTATCATCACCATTATCATCATTATCATCATTATCATCATCATTATCATCATATTGGCAATTATTATCATCATTATTGCATTGTTATCATTATTATTGCAATTATTTGGAGTTATAGTATATATTTTTGCAATAATACTAATAACCACAACAATAATAATAGTAATAACAATAATTATAACAATATAACGATTTTATAATAATTATTTATAGCATTATCTTAATTAGTATCGTTTTTACTGTAATTATTACTGTTATAATAATTTATTTTTGCAATTATCCTACCAGTCAAATAATAATAATGATAAATAATATAATATAATAATAATAACAATATTATCACCACTAGTATTATTTATTATTAACTTATACTATATTTATTATGTATTATTACAGATATAATAAATTTTTTGGCAATGGAGACTAATAATAGTAATAATAGTAATAATATAATAATAATAATAATAATAATACTAATATAATAATAAATAATATTTTATAATAATAATTTTAATAATATTCAAATGTTATCACATTCCTTTATTCTCACTTTTATCATCATTATGTTATGATTATACATTCTGGTAATTATTATCATTATTACCCTAATAATTCTTGCCGAAATCACCAAATAATCGGGAAAAAAAAACGTCATTTTGAGTACCTCTTCAAAAGGCTATATTTTCGCTAGATTTTGCCGCTTTTTTTTTCCGACTTTTTGGGCAGTTTTTCTTATACCTTTTTTATATTATATCTGGACACAATTCCTCTTATTTATCATCATCGTTATCATGTTATCATCATTATTATCGTTATCATCATCATTATCCATCATTATCATCATTATCCATCATCATTTCATCATTAGGCAATTTTATCAGCATTATTGCAATTGTTATCATATTATTGCAATTATTGGAGTTTATAGTATAATATTTTTGCAATAATACTAATAACCCCAACAATTAATAATAGTAATAACAAAAGTAGTAACAATAATAAACGTTTTATAATAATTATTTATAGCATTATCTTAATTAGTATCGTTATTACTGTAATTATTATGTGTATAATAATTATTTTTGCAATTATGCTACAGTACAAATAATAAAATGATAAAACTAAATAATAATAACTAATAACAATATTAAACCACTAGCATTATTATTATTATACTTATACTTTTTATTATTATTGTTATTATTTATTAACAGATAATAATTAGATTTTTTGGCAATAATCTAATAATTAAGATAATAATAATAATAATAATAATATAATAATAATAATATATAAAATAATAATTGTTAATAATATTCAAATGTTATCAAAATTCCTCTTTATTCTCACTTTTATCATCATTAATTGTTATGATTAATACAAGTTCTGGGTATTATTATTCATTATTAGCCCTATAATTGCCGAAAGATCACCAAAGAAAAATCGCAAAAACGTCATTTTGGATATACTCTCAAAGGCTATATTTCGCTAGATTATTGCCGCTTTTTTTTTCGACTTTTGGAATGTTTTTCCTTATACATTTTTTTATATTATATATGGACACATTCCTCTTATTATCATCATCAGTTATCATGATATCATCATTATTATCGGTACATCATTATTATTAAATTATCATCATTATCATCATCATTATCATCATTATGGCAAGTATTATCATCATTATTGCAATTGTTATCCTTATTATTGCAATTATTGGAGTTCTAGTATCATATTTTGTGCAATAATACTAAATAACCACAAAATAATAATAGTAGATAACAATAATAATACCAATAATAACGATTTTACAATCATTCTTTATCTCATTATCTTAATTAGTATCAAAAAAAAAAAAAGTTATTACTGTAATTATTACTGTTATAATAATATTTTGCAATTATACTACCAGTAAAAATAATAATATGATATATCACAATAATAATACTATAACAATATTAAAATAACCACTAGCATTATTATTAACTATATACATATACTTATTCTATTTTGTTATATTACAGATATAATAGATTTTTTGTGCATAATACTAATAATTAAGATATAGTATAATAATAATAATTATATAATAATTAATAATAATACAGAAAATAATAATAATAATAATTTTAATAATATTCAATGTTATCAAATTCTCTTATTCTCACTTATATCATCATTATTGTATATGATTATACAATTCTGGTAATTATTATCATTATTCACCCAATAATTTGCCGAAATCACCAAAGAACTCGAAAAACGTCATTTTGGAGTATAACTCTCAAAAGGCTATATTTTTCGCTAGATTTTTGCCCGCTTTTTTTTTTCGACTTTTGGGAATGTTTTTTCTTATTACCTTTTTTTATATTATTATGGACACACTCCTGTTATTATCATCATCATTATCATGATTATCATCATTATTATCGTTATCCATCATCATTATCATCATTACATCATTATAATCATCATTATCATCATTATTGGCATTATTATCACATTATGCCAATTGTTAATCTTATGATTGGAATATTGAGTTATAAGTATATATTTTTGCAATAATACTAAGAACCCAACAATAATACTAGTAATAACAATATAATAACAATAATAACGATTTATAATATTACGTTTAATATCATTATCTAATTAGTTTCGTTATTAACTGTAATTATGACTGTTATAATAATTATTTTTGCAATTAGAATACTACCAGTAACAATAATATATAATGATATATAACTAACAATAATAATAGTCATTAGGGATGTTTAAACTAAGAACAATATTCTAACCCTATCATTAATTCTTAGTTAATACTTATACGATTTATTATTATTTGTTATTATTACAGAGATAATAGATGTTTTTGGCAATGCTACTAATAATTAAGATAATATATAATATAATATCTAATAATAATAATAATAATAATATAATAATAATAATACTAAAATAATAATAATAATTTAATAATTTTTCAGAAATGGGTTATCCAAATTCTCCCTTATTCTCACTTTTATCATCATTAGTGTTATGATTAATCAACAATTCTGGTAATTATATCATTATTTTACCCTAAATAATATCCGAAATCACCAAGAATCGAAAAAACGGTCATTTTGGAGTATACTCTCAAAAGGCTATATTTCGCTAGAATTGCCGCTTTTTTTTTTTTTTTGTTTTTTTCGAGTTTTGGGGATGTTTTTCTTATACCTTTTTTATATTATATATTGACACACAATTCCTCTTATTAATCATCATCGTTGTCATGATTATCATCTTATTATCGTTATCCCTCATCATTATCATCATTATCATCATTATCATCATCATTTATCACATCTTATTGCAATTATTTATCATCATTATGGCAAATTGTTATCATTATTATTGCAATTATTGGATTTATAGTATATATTTTTGCAATACTACTAATAACCACACAACATAATAACAGTAAGAACAATAATAATAACAATAATACGAATTTTATAAACAATTATTTTATATCATTATCTTATTAGTATCGTTATTACTGTAAAATTATTACTGTTATAATAATTATTTTGCATTATACTACCAGTACAAATATATAATAATGATAATCTAACAATATATACTAAGAACATATTATAACACTACATATTATTATTACTTATACTTATTATTAATTATTGTTATTATTAAGATATAATAGATTTTTGTTTTTGGCAATAATAACTAATAATTAAGATAATATTATAATAATATAATATAATAATAATAAAATATCTAATTTTAAATAACTTCAAATGTTATCAAAATTCTCTTTATTCTCACTTTTATCATCATTATTGTTTATGAATTCATACAATCTGGTAATTATTATCATTATTACCCTAATATTGCCGAAATCACCAAAGAACTTGAAAAACGTCATTTTGTGAGTATAATCTCAAAAGGCTATATTTCGCTAGAATTTTCCGCTTTTTTCGACTTTTGGGAATGTTTTTCTTATACCTTTTTTATATGATATATGGACACAATTCCTCTTATTATCATCATCGGTTACATGATTATCACATTATTATCGTTATCATCATCATTATCATCATTTATCATCAATTATCATCATCATTATCCATCATTATTGCAATTATATCATCAATTATGCAATTATTATCATCATTTTATTGCAATTGTCATCATTATTATTATTGGCAATATTTGGAGTATGTATATTTTTTGCAATACTACTCAATACACAACAATAATAATATTAAATAACAATATAATAACAATAATAACGATTTTATAGAATAAAAATAATTATTATAAAATCGTTATGATTGTTATTAATTATTGTTATTACTATTATTTATTTGTTGTGGTTATTAGTATGTTGCAAAATATATACTATAACTCCAATACTTGCAATAAATAATGATGACAATTGCACTAATGATGATAATAATGGACATATGATGATAATAATTGCAATAATGTGATAATGATGATGATAATGATGATAAGGATGATAATGATGATGATAACGATAATATGATGAATAAATCTGATAACGATGATGATACTAAGAGGAATTGTGTCCATATATAATATAAAAAAGGTATAATAAAACATTCCCAAACAGTCGAAAAGCGCAAATTCTAGCGAAATATAGCCTTTTGAGAGTAATACTCAAATGACGTTTTTTCAATTTCTTGGTGATTTCGGCAATTATTAGGGTAATATGATCATGTTACCATAAATTGTTATGAATCATAACAATATGATGATAAAAGTGAGAATAACTAAATTTTGATAACATTGAATATTATTAAATTATTATTATTATTATTATATTATTATTCTTATTATTATTACTATTATCTTAATATTAGTATATTGCCAAAAATCTATTCATATCTTTAATAATAACAATAATACTACCAGTATAGTATATAATAATAATCTATGGTTATAATATTGTTCTTAGTAGGATTATTGTTATTATTATCATTATTATTATTTGTACTGTAGTATATTGCAAAAATAATTAATTATACGTAATATTACAGTAATAACGATTACTAATTAAGATAATGATTAAATATTGTTATAAATTCGTTATTACTGTTATTATTATTGTTATTACTGTTATTATTGTTGTGGTTATTAGTATTATTGCAAAATATATACATAACTCCAATAATTGCAAATAATAATATAGACGAAATTGCGATAAATATGATATAAATTGCATAATGATGATAATGATGATGATAATGATTATAATGATGATATGATGCATGATAACGATAATAATGATGATAATCATGACAACGATGATGAATAATAAGAGGAATTGTGTCATATCTAATATAAAAAGGTATAAGAAAAAAATTCCCAAAACTCGAAAAAGCGCAAATTCTAGCGAAATATTCGCCTTTTGAGAGTAACTCCAAAATGACGTTTTTTCGATTTCTTTGGGTTGAATTTTTTTTCGATATTATTAGGGTATACTGAAATAATTACCAGAATTGTATTAATCATAACATAATATGATAAAAGTGAGAATAAAGAGAATTTTTGATAAAAATTTGAAAAATTATAAATTTTATTATATAATTATTATATAGTATTATTATTAATTATTATTATTATTATTATTATTATTATATTATTATTATTCTATTATCTACGTATTAGTATCATTGCCAAAACATCTATTATATCTGTAATAATAACAATAAGATAATAAGTAAAGTATAATAAAATCATGCTAGTGGTTATATTATTGTTATTAGTATTATTCTTGTTTTATTATCATTATTATATTTGTACTGGTAGTATATTGCAAAAATAATTATTATAACAGTAATAATTACAGTAATAACGAAACTAATTAAGATAATGAAATATAAATAATTATTATCAAATCGTTTTATTATTTTTCTTATTATTGTTTATTACTATTATTATTGTTGTGGTTATTAGTATTTTGAAAAATATATACTATAACTCAATAATTACATATAATGATAACAATTTGCAATACTGATGTAATAATGGCAATAATGAGGATAATGATGATGATAATGAGGAATAATGATGATATGATGATGATAACGATATAATGATGGATAATCATGATAATGATGATGATAATACACAGGAGTTGTGTCCCATATATAATATAAAAAAAGGTATAAGAAAAACATCCCAAAAGTCGAAAAAGCGGCAAATCTAGCGAAATATAGCCTTTTGATGAGTACTCCAAACTGCGTTTTTTCGATTTCTTTGGTGATTTCGGCAATTCTTAGTGGGTAATAATTATAATAATTACCAGAATTGTATTAATCATAACAATAATGTGCTATAAGTGAGA
Organism: Penaeus monodon; assembly: GCF_015228065.2. Lineage (NCBI taxonomy): Eukaryota > Metazoa > Arthropoda > Malacostraca > Decapoda > Penaeidae > Penaeus > Penaeus monodon. The sequence goes on from NW_023653998.1 coordinate 27,237, forward strand.
ATAAAGAGAATTTTGATAACATTTGAATATTTTTTTTAAAAATTAAAATTAGTATTTTACTTATTATTATTATTAGTATTTATTATTATTATTATTATTATTATTATTACTATTATCTTCATATTAGTATTAGTGCCAAAAATCTATATATCTGTAATAAATAACAAAAATATAATAATTATTGTATAGTAAAATAAGTCTAGTGGTTATAATATTGTTATTAGTAGTATTATTGTTATTATTATCATTAGTATTATTTTTACTGTAGTATAATTGCAAAAATAATTATTATAACAGTAATAATTACAGTAATAAACGATACTAATTAGATAATGATATAATAATTATTATAAAATCGTTAGTATTGGTTATGATTATTGTTATTAACTATTTATTATATTGTTGTGTTATTAGTATTATTGCAAAAATATACTATACTCAATAATTGCAATAATAAGGATAACCAATTGCAAATAATGATGAGAATAATTTGCAATAATGAAATTATAATGATGATGATAATGATGATAATGAAATATAATGATGATAACGATAATTGAGGATATCATGCTAACGATATGATAATAAGAGGAATTGTGTCCATATTATAATATAAAAAATGTATAAAGAAAAACATTCCCAAAAGTAGAAAAAGCGGCAAAATCACGAATATAGCCTTTTGAGAGTATACTCCCCAAAATGACGTTTTTTTCATTTCTTTGGTGATTTCGGCAATTATTAGGGTAATTAATGATAATAAGTACCAGAATTGTATAATCATAACAATAATGAATGGATAAACGTGAGATAAAGAGAATTTGGATAACATCTGAATAGTTATTACAATTAGTATTATTATTATTATTTATTTATTATTATTATTATTATATATTATTATTATTATTATTATTATTATTATCTAATTTTAGTATTATTGCCAAAAAAAATCTATTATATCTGTAATAATAACAATAATAATATAACGTATCATATAATAATATAATGCTAGTGGTTAATACATATTGTTTAGTAGTTATTATTTTATTTTTATCATTATTATTATTTGTAACTGGTAGCATAATTGCAAAAATAATTTTTTATACCAGTATAATTACAGTAATAACGATACTAATTAAGATAATGCTATAAATAATTATTATAAAATCGTTATTATTGTTATTACTTTTGTTATTACTAGTATTATTGTTGTGTTATTAGTATTATTGCAAAATATATACTATAACTCCAAGACATTGCAATAATAATGAAACCAATTGCAATAATGATGATACAATTGGCAATAATGATGATAATGATGATGCTAATGATGATTGATGATAAGGATGATGATAACGATAATAATGATTGATAACTCATGAGACCTATGATGATAATAAGAGGAATTGTGTCCCATATATAATCAAACAGGTATAAGAAAAACAGTCCCAAAAGTCGAAAAAGCGGCAAAATCTAGCGAAATATGGCCTTATGAGAGGATACTCCAAAAATGACGTTTTTTCGATTTTTTGGTGATTTCGGCAATTTTAGGGTAATAATGATAATAATTACCAGAATTTATTAATCTAACAATAATGATGATAAAAGTGAGAATAAAGAGAATTTTGATAACATTTAATATTATTAAAATTATTATTATTATATTATTATTTATTATATTTATTTATTATTATTATTATTATTATTTTATTTTTTATTATTTAATTTATTAATTATATTCTTAATTAATTTTTAATTGCAAAAATAATTAATAATTATAATGTATATAATAAATATAGTATATATAATTATTAATTATATGTTTATTATATGTTTTGTAGTATATTAAAAATATTATTAATAATTATTACAGTATAAGTATAATTAAGATAATATTAAAAATATTAAAAAATATATAATTATTATATGTTATTAATATTTTATTAAAATGTTATTTTTGTTATTATATTATTCAATATATTTTTGTAATAATAATGCAAAAATATACTAATATAATCAATAATTGCAATAATGATGATAATAGATGAATAATGATAATATGATATAATGATGATAATGATATAATGATGAAAATGATAAATGATGATAATGATGATGTGATAAGATAATAAGAGAAATTCCATATAAAAAAAAAAAGAGAATTTGCCAAATAATAAAGAAAGTTACAAAAATACTTTCCGAAAGTTCTAAAAGGGCCCAAATTTAGGGATAAGATACTTTAGGAGTATACATAAAATACATTAATTGATTTTGAATTAAGAAATTATAAGTGAAATATAAAATTACAAATTTATTAATTAAAATATATTTATAATATATAATATAAATTTATAATTTAATATTATTAAATTATTTAATTATTATTATTACAAAAATTTATTATATTTATATAAATATATTATTATTATTATTATATATTAGTTTATATATTTATTATATTATTAGTATATTACAAATTTATTCTGTATTAATAATAAAATAATTATATATAATAAATAATATGTATAATGTATATTAGTATGATATAAATAATATTATTAAAATTATTATTTAATATTTTATACTATTATTATGTATATAGTATATTGAAAAATATAACTATATAAAATGGATAGATATGATTTATTCATATATTTGTATATGATATATGAAATATAAAATAATCATAATAAAAATGATAATGAATAAAGATAATAATGAAAAATGATAATATGATATGAAATGTATAAAAAAGATGAAAATAAAGTAAAGCAAATAGGATATAGATTGTTCCATATATATATAAAAGTATGAAATTCCAAAATGAAACATAATGATAATAAATAGAGATATAATAGTTTTTTCTTGATTTCAATTATTTAAGATATATTAAGATATTATAATATAACAATATATGAATTAAAAAGATAA
>NW_023653999.1:0-4739 GCF_015228065.2 Penaeus monodon
GTCCCCTCACAAAGATACCTCATCATTATTCCGTGGTAGAAGAGACAGGCATGTGCAATGTCAAGACACTGGACCTCGGCGCATTTATTATATTGTCTGATGATAATAATATAAAATGATAATGAAGATGACAAAAAATATTATATATAAGTGAGACAATGGCAATGACAAAAATTATTACAAAAATTATAATGACAACAACAATTACTAATAACAATAATAATGATAAGAAGAACGACAGCAGCAATAGTAATAATACTAATGATAACAATGATAATGATATTAATGATGATCACAATTATAGTTTTAATTATATGTATCCATTATTTTTTTTATCATCCTTATCCTTATTTTTCTATTTATTATTATTATTAGTAGTAGTAGTAGTAGTAGTAGTAGTGGTGGTAGTAGTAGTAGTAGAAGTAGTAAGTAGTAGTATTGCAGCCGCCGTTGTGCAGCGGTAACATCTGAAATTAAGATTTTTTTCGTTAAGGGTTGAATCAAGGCTTAGGGCTGCGAGAACGCCATTAAATAAAACTGTGGAATATAGTCATCCTCTGAGGTATGCATGTATCCAAGAACAGTGCACTTTTTATGAGTCGTCAAGGCTTAGACACCTCGGTAAGATGGTATCAGTTGTTGCGGGATTTGTTATTAACAAAACAAACGGATGATTTAAGAAGTGTCTTTTAAGAATACTACACAATTTCAACTGAAATTTTAACCCCTCACTATATAAAGCGCTTTTAGATATACTTTTGTATACATTTTTTTAAAGATATTAGAGAACTGCATCAGAGGGAAAATGGTAGAAAGTGAATATGAATGCCAAAGCAAATACAAAGTTATGTCGAGTAAACTCTCTCAAAATATATTTCTCACTTTACACGTTGCACTAGTGCTTCGTCCTGGAAATCGCAGCTGCTCTGGCAAGAGTGACGCACCCATCATGGAAGCCCTTAAACAGGGTTGTCAAGCCACCGCCATGGCAGAGAGGGCCATCGATGTGCAGAAGTTAATGGTAAACTTCGTGATGTTCGACATGTTTTCAACAGAACTGGAGTTACATATGATGCTTGTTCTAGGAATTAAGTAACATTTAACATTTAACATTTACGTATTGAACGTCACTCCGTTTTTTTTTTTTTTTTTTTTGCTATTTAGTCACCTCCAATCTTTTCAATTTCATCCATTTCAGTGCCCTTCAGTCATTCTCTCCTTCTTGAATCTCAATGTCCCCCAGCCATTTCTCGCACCACTTCGATCGCTCAAATTAATATATTGAACAATCCTGAAAGATTGATTGATTATTTAAAATTGTCTGCCCCATCAACAGCTAAGGTCATTAGCGGCGAACATCTTGTTAGATAGAAATATTAGAATATTTAAAACTTTAAAAATCTATCAATAAATATCTTACAAATAACAATAAATATATTAAAAATCAAAGCATAAATATCATGCTCTAAGCATATAAATTTAAATAAATATTATACATAATTAAATTTTATTGAAAATATTAGCCTCCCTAATGAAACTAATAAGACCTTCTATGTCACAATCCTCCCCCAATACATTTTTCAGTGTGTAATGGGGAAGACAAGTACATACGTTTTTGGTCTGAGAATGTTGCACATCTTTCCACTACATGTGCGATTGTTAATGGCTCTTGGCATCCCTCACAAAGTGCTTCACTTTTAGCCATCATCGGTCCATGAGTCAGTCTCGTGTGCCCGATTTCTTCTTTTCGGTTGGGATGGATGCTGCTTACCCAACTGCCAAGATCATCTCTAATCTCTCGCAGTTTGTTTCTGGAGGTTAGCCTCCATTGTCCCTCCATCTATCACGAAGACAACTCCACATGCTGTTTTCAGGTCGGTGTGTGGGAGAGGAAAACGAGCATCACAAGGCTGAGTGGCAGCTGCCTTGGCCTTCTGATCAGCTCGCTCATTCCCAGTGATACCACATGTGCTGGCACCCAACATAGAGTTTTATGTGTTGACATCAATGCAAGCCAATCTTGAACCTCCCTCACTACTGGATGTGATGAGTTTAAACTATTGATTGCTTACAAGGCACTACAAGAGTCACAATGTACTACAACAGAATGGTTCGTAAGATCTCTAGTCATCTTAACTGCTGCAAGGATGGCATGTAACTCTGCAGTGAAGATCGAGGCTTCTAGAGAAAGACTGCCAGATGCAGTCTTCCTTCTGCTCACTGCTGCAAAGCCCACACCATTTTCAGATTTGAACCATCTGTATATATTGCATCTGATCCTTGGTACTTAGAAATGTGCTGAAGATACTCTCTCTGACTTCTGCTAAAGATCTCTCCCCTTTCCCAATTCCGACCAAATCCATCTCGACTTTGATTAGTCCAAGGGGGGAATTGGGGAATTCCACAGCCAGAACCTTAAATTAAGCTCTTCCACAAGATTCCTCATTCTCCTACCATAGGATCGGCTATCCTCAAGAGGGTTGAAAACCAATCTGGATGTAGGAGATCCCGAATCCTTTGTAGTCTCGTGTATGTAAAACAGGTTCATGTGTCCCAGTGTAATGAAAGAGGTGGTTCTCCACTCTCAGCATACAGGGATTCCACAGGTGAAGACCTGAAAGCCCAGTACAGATTCTGAGAGCTTCATTATTAACCGAGTCCAACATCCGGAGAACAGTGGGAGTTGCAGAAGAATACACCTCACAGCCATAATAAAGCTTACTACGAATAGCGCTCGGTAAAGCCGCAAAGCGTTGTGCGGTCTGACCCCAAGATAGATGTGAAAGAACCCGCAAAATACTAAGCGCTTTTGTAGCCTCACTTTTAACTGTTTGATGTGAGGCACCCATGTAAGCCTGAGTCATAAATTAGACCCAAGTAATTCACCTCTTGGACCAAATTGCGTGTTTTGCTCCTAAATAGAGGGAAGGGTGGAATTTCTGTCGTTGTGGAAATGTATAGCCATGGTCTTCCTTGGAGAAAATTTGAACCCATGATATGTTGCCCATTGTACAACCTGATTTATTGCAGTCTGCATGTGTCCTTGCACATCCTGTAAGCTTCCTCCTGAGCAGTACAGTGTAAAGTCATCCACATACAGATTACATGAGACAGAACTTAGAACAACTTTTACAATGTCATTTATAGCAATGGCAAACATGGTTACACTTAAGACATTCCCTTGTGGGACCCCTTCCAGCTGGTCTTCCAGGTTAGAGAAACTGTTTCCCACCCAAACTCTAAATTTCCTGTAAGCAAGGAAGCTTTGTATGAAGGTAGGTAATGCTCCTCTTAAACCAATATCATACAGCTTCATGAGTATGCCTTGCTTCCAAGTCGTATCATAAGCCTTTTCAAGGTCAAAGAAGACTGCTAACATGTGATGTCGCTGTGCGAAGGAATTCTGCATAGCAGTTTCCATCCTCACAAGTGCATCTGTGGTTGATCTCAATTTTCTAAAGCCATATTGATATGGGGTCAACACGCTTTCTTTTTCTAGCAGCCATGTCACCTGATAGTTTACCATTTTCTCCATCAGCTTGCAGATGCAGCTGGTGAGAGAAATTGGTCTGTAATTTCTTGGTGTGGAAGCATCTTTGCCAGGTTTAGGTACAGGAATGATTATAGCCTCTTTCCATGTGGATGGCACTGTTGCCCTCCCTATTGAATAGTTCCAACAGGAACTTCGGGGAGCCTCCAGTAAGTGAGATATCATTTGATATGGAATATGGGTCACTTCCTGGGGCAATCTTAGGGCAGAGCAACAAAGCAGAGTCCATCTCTGGGGCAAAAATGGCAAGTTGTATGGAAGTTCTGCTGCATTCCTACTGAAAACGACACTGGGTTTGTGTTTCCCGTTCGGGCCCCAAGAGTGGAGAAATCGGCAGTGTAAGATGCTCCATGGATTTAGCTAGCTCATTGTCCCACACCTATGCTAAAGGGGTCCCAGAAATTTAAATTTAGAAGACATACTGGGCTCCACGACGTCCCCCTAGCCTCCTTTAGCACCGCCTGTCCTTGGCTCGGATCTTTTTGGTAATTTATTTAAGGTTACAATGCTGGTGCGTCGTTTCAACTGCCTTAATGCAGCTTTTCTTGCTCTGCAGCTTGTTGGGGGATTCATCAGACCACCATGATACTGGGGGCGACGGTACTGTCCGCTACTTTTTGGAATGGATTTCTTCTGTTGCAAAGGGGAATTGTGATGGGGAAGGGATTGATACCATCTTGAACACACTGGAAAAACATTCACAGATCCTTGCAATACTGCAGTTGATCCTAAAAAGATTCCAGGGCTGCATTTCAAGTCGGGCCCTCTCTGCACTCCATTGACTGGATGTACCATTCACCTCCTCTAAAATTATGGGGAAAGTGGTGGCTTTTCCATGCAAGTCTTCCATGACCTGCCAAGTGAAGTTTTAACTGTGACTCAGGTGAGCCTATTGATAGGTCTATATTGGAGAATGTCCCAGTTTGAACTTTGGGAAAAGTGTGGGAGTGTCACTGTTCAGTAAAAATGCATTTTCTCTTAAGAACAAGGACTCCAAGGCCCTTCTCGAGGGTTGCACAAAGGTTCCCCCCCCGAGGTGATGCCGACCATTGAAATCTCCCAAGAGTAGAAAAGGATGTGCATGCCAAGTAGATTTTCCAATCATTACATTGAGATTTTAATGTAATGGGGTTAATAATGAACATTGGTGTGGAAGGGTTCAGGGCCATTCACATTACCTCAAATGTTG
>NW_023654002.1:0-2500 GCF_015228065.2 Penaeus monodon
TTTTTTTTTAGGGCCTAAATTTTTTGAAAAATGTAATACCTTTATAGGGTAACCATCAAAAAAAGTACCACAGTTTCCCCGCCTGTGCAGCGCAGGTGGTAAATAAGGCTAAAACTAAACTAAAAAAACTCCCTAGGATTTTATACACCATTAAAGCTTCCTGAAGAAGACTTGACCGAGTTGATTAATTCTCAGCACCTTGAAAGTGCTATATGCGTGTAGCATATAGCACTATGACCGGTTTAGGCAAGATTCATTCATCTATGATTTATATAAAACAAAAACAAGACAGAGTGATATTGTGACCGCAAGAATCAGGCTTGGATATAGATTGCATACTAAGTGTAAACTGGTGTAATAAAGAATATAAGCTAGCATGAGATACGGACAACTATGTAAAACTATTTCATATATCTGATGTCTTAGAAGATGTATCCTAAATTTGGAATGTAGTATCACATGACCGCATATCAAATGTAGCAATGCCTTTCCACCCCCAAGCTGTACGCCGGCGTGACAGTTGAGTAGATAAAGGACTGTGTATTGTTCGTCTCCTTAACTGATATAGTACTTATCATAATAATGTTATAGCCTAAAATTCAAATATAATACAATTATATAATGTTATGACCATGCATCAAATGTACCGCAGCTTGCCCACGCCTGTGCAGTTAGCCAGGGTGGTAAATAAAGGACTAAACTAAACTAACCAGTACGATGACACATTTTTTATTCTAATAAAAAGTCCTTTAAAGTGAAAGGGAGACTACTTTTCTCTTCTGACCAGAAAGCTAAATTTCCGGGTGTACAAAAATGTTGTAGTTCAGATCAGATATCTTATCTATTCATAGATATCTGTATAATAATAGCATATGCCCATAATGCATGTTATTAGCAGGCCTGTGGACATTGCCTCAGCTTGCCCAGCTTCTTTGTTACTACAGTCAAATCTTAATATTAGCTATTTCAAATAAATCATAATAATGTTAATTACATGGCTAGTCTTCTAGGTCCAACAAGTCTTGGATCACCTGTGCTTTACAAACAAAAGCAAGTGGACAGAATGCCTTTCAAGAAGTCGGTATGAAGAGTGAACGTGGCCCGACTTATATCACTAGCGTTTAGCGTCTGATCTGTTGATTAAAATGGTAATATTTGTTTGGGAATTACTTCAATTTCCAATAGAAAAATGAACAAGCAGTGTAGCAAGTGATCGCTTTTATGACATACGAATAGCTACATTTGTATTTTCAGACTTGCATAATTTTTGATACTGATGTATGTTACAGAAGGCATAGAGAAGCTTCCATGCACCTTGGCTATTAAGCTCATGTGTGTTGGTGCGAAATTAATGATATTTCTTCCAATATACAATCATATCTAGCGACACCGCAGAGAACGAAAATGTAAGATTACTCTGACATATTTTATGTTCAAAAATACATTCTAAGGTTTCAAAGGCATAATATAACACTAGCGCTTATTACATATTTTGGGATTTCAAAACTTATAATACAGAATTTTTATGACATTTTATTGAAATTTGCTGCCTTCAACACCGAATTATTTCTTCGCAGAGGTGACTCGAAGAATCGCAGGACAACAGGTCCGGGGATGAGTTACCAGTTCAGTACTTTGAATGCACTGAGAACAAATTTGCATCAAAGACAAATTATATGACGGGAACTGTCACGTATGTACACATATTTATACCTACGTAAACTCATGACACAAAACTCACATTCAGACGCACCGCGCATGTACAATAAGCATTATACAGAAAAGTATACAATTATCTGTGCTATCAGCAACACTCACACACACACCACACACACACACACCACACAACACACACACACACACACACACACACACACACACACACACACACACACACACACACACACACACACACACACACACACACACACACACACACACACACACACACACACACACCCACGCACACACACACACACACACACACACACACACACACATATACATATCCGCCTTTATTTACTTTTACACAGAAGCACTCGCAGTGTTGTACATGCTGTGTACACGCAGGGCACAATACATAGAATATGCACGGCGTACGCGCGTGTATGTGTGTGTGTGTGTGTTCGTGTTCGGTGTAAACGCACGCTCGTACATAGGGTGTGTGTATGTGTTTGTGTTTAATGTGTTTCAAATTATTGATATCAACTGAAGCATAAGGATTCAAAACAAAAAAATATAGTGTTACAAGAGCTCCACAAGCGTCTTGTAGACATGGAATGTTCGCAATATAAGAAGTATTAAAGAAAAGAAAGATAAAAGTAATATAGAAATAAGAGAGAAAAAAAAAGAGGTAAAAACAGACCGTAGACCCAGCGCGAAACATAAACACAAATAATAACAGGAGGGAAGCCGCCCTCAGCAAGTACCGCCTCCGTGGTCCCTGTAGACAGCACTTGAGCCCAATGTAGGAGCGAATAAAAACACAGCGGACGCGCCT
>NW_023654003.1:0-4737 GCF_015228065.2 Penaeus monodon
TATATATATAATTAAAATATTATTTTAAAATATTTTAAATACACATATATAGTTTTTGTTTCGTGTATGTGTTGGTGTGTATATTATATATAATTATTTAATTCTATATATATATATATATATTTGTGTATTTATATATATATATATAAAATTTGTGTGTGTGTGTGGTTTGATCCCACTTTTTTCTCAGCACCCAGCCATACCTGTGGGACTTACCCCCAAAAAACCTCCCCAAAAAAAAAGGACACCAGTCCCAAAAAGATATGTATATAATATATATAATATAAAATATATTTTTAAAAAAATTTTTAATATATATATTTATATATATATATATATATTATATATAATATTTTTTTATATATATATATATATTTTTTTAATATATTATATATATATATTATATATATATATAATATATAATATATATATATATTATATATATATATATATATATTTAATAATATAATATATATATATATTATATATATAATAATATATATATATATTTAAAATATATATTAAAATTTTATAATATATATGTATTTATATATACATATTTATAAATATTATAATATATATATTATTATATAATATATATATATATATATATATATATATATATATATATATATATAATATATAATATAATATTTTATTTAAAAATACATATATATTTACGGGGTTTTTTTTTTTTTTTTTTTGGAAGTGCCCCGGGGAGGTGGGGGGGGCTGAAGATAAAATGGAGATCAACACACACGCACACACACCCATATTTATATTATATATGATATCTATACATCTATATAATATATATATTTATATATATATATATATATATAGATATATATTTACACATCCTACACACAACCACGCCCCCATCTACATTATATGTGGTATATATATATTACTATATATATATATATGTATATATATATATATGTATATATATACTATATGTATACGTTATATATAACTATGTGTGGTGTTTGTGTTTGTGTGTGTGTGAGTGTGTTTTGTGTGCAGAATAGGTTGACAAAGAGACATTCTACACCTGTTTCAATACATGTTGTGTATGTTGAAGAAAATAGATTGATTATTCATACCTTTCTGCATGTGTCAATATGAAATACTGCTTATTATATGTATACAATATATTATAATATATATAAGGATGTGGAGTATATAATATCATATATATATATATATATTATATATATATAGATATATATATTATTATCTATGTATGTATATATGTATGTATGGTCTTGTATATGATTTTTTCCATTTTCATATTGTCATCGTCAATTCCTTTTTTCATTCGTTACATAGTCCCAGCTTTGGCTCCTGATATACTCCTGAAGGCAGGTGCATGCATTTGCCACATGTACTTGCTGCAGCATAGCGGGTTACGATTAGGATCACGACGCACGCGCATTGAAATCACCAGCTCTCCTGCTCCCGACGCGACGGCCGCGACAGTCGATCTCGGCCGTAATTTGTTTGCTGCAGAGAATGGGGACGAGGAAATGATGACCCGTCGCACGGCCACTAAAGCTGTGGGCAGCGAGAGTACATCATGCCATAGACAGCGGCAGAGGTTATGGTATAGGTGTGATCGCGAAGACAGTGATGTCGTAAAACGGTTGACGTCACGTCTTATCTTATTTATCTTGATAATAAAAAACTCTTTCCAATAATGATGGATTAGTACTCCAATAGCAAATCCATATAGTAATGATATTTAATAGCACAAAGATAAACAATAATATCTGGACGTATTATTTCAAGATGTTTTGTGGCTATGCGAATGGTATGGCAAGAAATTTTACTAATGATATTATAAACTAACAATGGTAATTGAAATTCAAAACTGATATTTCCCCCCCAAAAAAATTACAGAGCATTTCCAGTGAAAATACCAATAATAGATATAAAACGCAAACAATTCTGACACTGATATTGAAATGATAAACATAATGCCAGAATATTCGTACGAACACAACATATATTACAAACTTCTACCGCTGCCATGATCCATGATCATCATTCATGATCCATAATCATCATCATCATCATCATCATCACCATCATCATCATCATCATCAGCATCATCATCAGCATCAATCAACATCATCATCATGCATCATCATCATCATCATCATCCTCATCTCATCATCATCCTCATCATCATCGCCATCCCGTCATCATCATCATCATTACCATCATTATAATGTGGATAGTAATAAATGATAAATTGATAATAAATAATAGCAGACTTACTTCACATTTCATGAGTCGCTTCCGAACCTCTTAAGATGATGATCCTCAATTACTCCTCGCTTTGGGTCCATCCAAAGAAAGAAGAAAGAAAGAAGAAAGAAAGAGAAAGAAAGAAAGAAAACATTGGCTGCCTTAAGACATGAGTCCACTTTCCTCTTATTTACTGCCCCAAACAATGCATTCTGGCCTTAATCTAATACTACAGGTGTTACCAAACATATGTCCCGAAGAGAAATTGTTTAATTACGAGCATATTGTCCTTGGTGTTTGTCTAAGATTTGATATGAATTCAAGTAATCGGAGTCATTATTTCGGTGTCCGTATTCAGGTCGCTGCCGCCGGGGTCATTTGCCGTTATCGCGGGCCCGATATCAAGAATATCACGCCTATGCAGACATTAAACCTCTCCTCTCCGTGTTGTAACATGCAATGTGCACGCAACGCATATACACATACGCTTGCGCATATACACAACACGCAACAAACACACACACACACACACACACACCACACACGACACCCACACACACACACACACATAACACACACACACCACACAACACACACACACACACACACACACATACATACTCACTCGCCCCACACCCATGGTCTATATACATATATATGTTGTATATATGTATGTATGTATATGTATATGTATATATATGTCTATATATATGTATATGTATCTTCTTCTTTTAAGCGGTAGGGTTCATGTCCTGATCGCCGTGGTCACAGCATGATACTTAATTTGTAGTTTTCATGTTGTGATGCTCTTGGAGTGATACGTGGTAGGGTCCCCCTTTCCTTTCCACGGAGAGTGGCCGGTGGGTAACTTTTTTTTTAGGTAATCATTCTCTCTATTTATCCGGCTTTGGGACAGCACTTGATTTGGGTTGGCTGGCCACCAGTGGCTAGTAGGCAATCCAGGTGAGTCCTTGCCCAAGGGAACACGTGGCGTCGGTGACTTGAACCCTCGACTTCAATTGCCGCTGACAGTCTTGAGTCCGACGCCTCTAAAACCATTCGGCCACCGCGGCCTTATGTATATGTAATCCATAAATGTATATATATGTCTATATATATGTATATGTATGTATATATATATGTATTAATGTATTATGTAGTATATGTATATGTATGTATGTATATATAGTGTATAAGTGTAGGATGTATATATATATATATATATATATATATATATATATATATATATATATATATATTATACACACCACACACACACACACACACACACACACACACACACACCACACACACAGCACACACACACACACATATATATATATATAGATATATATATATATATATAGGATATATATTATATATATTATATATATAATATATATATATATATATATAATATATATATATATAAAACCACGAACATAACCCCACACAGACTAAGAGAGAGAGAGAAGAGAGAGATAGAGAGAGAGAGAAAGAGAGAGAAAATGAGGAAGAGAATAAACATAGATAGAGAGAAGGAGAGGGGGGTGAAGAGAGTGAGAGAGAGAGAGAGAGAGAGAGAGAGAGAGAAGAAGAGAGAGAGAGAGAGAGTGAGAGAGAGAGAGTATTTTGTAAAATGAATGTAGATTTATTGTTTTGTAGGATTAAGCTATTAAGATGTCTAAATAAAACTACGTTAATCGTCGGATTACATATGTATGATATACTTTCTATAGCCTTTGGTTAAATTAATTTGGTAGTAATCATTCATCTTGCTGACCCGAGTCTTCTCTCAGCTGTGTCCTTCATTATGCGAATCCCAATCGCAGGATAATGCTCCGCACCTACGTTACCCGTTTAAATGTTGGAAGTAAAATCAGAGGTCGAAGTTAACAATATGGGCACGTGTGATCATAGTCGCTTCCTATCCGTTATCAGATTCAGCTAGTTCAACTTTGGAAATTTAATATTTTGGAACGGCATTTTACGTGTCTGCCAGATGAATGCGTAGAAGTGTTCGCAAAAGTATAAGTTTTGTTTTTTACAATTAGTATGATATACTTTGTATAGCGATCACGTATGTTCGTAAGAGTTATGTAGCTGTAAGCACTTAAGAAATCCTTTTCGCCTGTTTATCTCTCCATGCGCGTAGCGCTTTCCCTCGTCTTCTCACCTTCTGCATGGCACCTGGCGAAATCCACGATGCAAGGCGAGCAGGATATAGACACTGATGCAAGTGTCATGACGAGTTGTGAATGTCGCGAGATAATTGGAAGATGACATGAATAGAGATCCTGTTCAATCTAAGAGTACTGGACTGTCTAAATAGCAATATTAGGATAGTATTATAACTAATGATAACAAGGGTGTATCTGATGGGAATATCATCTAGGTAAACGTTTATAAATACTTGACCCTAGCCAAAAATTCTGAATGTCCATTATTTAAGTGTCATATTTAACATGACTACCACCCTACACT
>NW_023654004.1:0-4737 GCF_015228065.2 Penaeus monodon
TCGATTACTCGTAGCAAGAGGCCCGGACAGGTGTGTGTGTGTGTTGTGTGTGTGTGTGTGTGTGTGTGTGTGTGGTGTGTGTGTGTGTGTGGTGTGTGTGTGTGTGTGTGTGTGTGGGGGTGTGTGTGGTGTGTGGTGTGTGGGGGGTGTGGTTGTTGGTGTGTTGTGTGTGTGTGTGTGTGTGTTTGTGTGTGTGGTGACACACACACACACACACACACACACACACACCACACACCACACACACACATATATATATAGTATATATATATATATATATATATATATATATATAATCACATATATTTATATATGTATATATATACACAAAAAATGTATGTATATTTATGTATATGTATATATTTCCTATGCCGTATCCTGCCGTATCCTGATGTCTCTTATGATGCGCAGTAGGGTACACGATTATATATTCAATACGCATGGGAGATGTACTCATATGATGCAACTATCACCATGCCAAAAGTTTTGTGGCTAATGTTGCAGAATGTGTACTATCATGTGCAGGGTTCACGATGGACAACTGGAAACTGTTTTTGGAAAGTTTTTTCTCCGCTGGCCCGTGCTAAGTGTGTGTGCGTATTTTGAACGGGAGAAATAACTAAACACCGGGTATGGCAATAACCTGTCGACCAGTTCAACAGTCTCAGGTCACAAAATTCCTTCATGTGGTTTATCATCGTTATCATCATAATCACCATCATCTTTATCATCATCACCATCACTATCATTATCATCACCATCATCATTATTATTACCGATATTTTCTCGTTACCGTCAATTTAGTGCAGACAACAATAACCATCATTACCATACTATAACCATCATCATACTATCAACATTCTAACTAATGAGCGCTGGTTTTTGCTGCAAGGTCCCTGGTTTGCATCAGGCGCCTGCATTCCCAGTCGACTCAGCTGAGAGTGAAGTACTGACGTCAGCTGCTGAGTCAAGGTCAGATCAAGGAGGAACAAACACATCCTATCGCACCATCACGCGTCTTGGTAAGCATATACATACAGGCATATTCGTGTTCTCTTTCGGTCTCTCTAGCGTATCCACGGTATTTATTTATTTATTTATTATCTTTTTTTTTTCAAGGAACGGCCTTGTTGCTAACTTAAAGTGGTTACGAGCAAAGACCAATGCAAGTTTCATTCGAGAGCTAAAACTCCTGAACCAAGACTGGTTAACGTAACAGGCAGCGAATGAGACCGTTTATGAACAGCAAAACTGACGTTTTTTAACGAAGTATTTGTAAAATCTTATAAACACATTTCTCTGTCTCTTGTGTATGTGTGTGGGGGGGGGCTACATACGTTCATGCTTGTGTGTGTGTGTGTGTGACTTATGCATGCTGTGTACTAGTCGTTAATAAATAATGGTGTAACGAGAGAGAGAGAGAGAGAGAGAGAGAGAGAGAGAGAGAGAGAGAGAGAGAGAGAGAGAGAAAACAACAGCAACAACAGCAAAACACACAACAATAACAGCAACAACAACAACAAATAATAATAATGATGATAATGATAATAATAATCAGAATAATGATAAATATATAATAATAATAATAATTAAATAATAATACATAACAGCACGATAATAATAACACATATATAATAATAAATAATAACAACGACATCATACACATAATATAATAATAATATATAAATAAATATGATATAATATAACAATAATAACAATAATACAATAATGACATAACAACAACAATAATGATAGTAATACAACAATAAACACGCAACAAAATACTCACGGCAGAACCAAGGGCGTGTTTCCCATTACACCCGAACCTCTTGGTAGCGTAGGAGTCATCGTGCATGTGCGGATAACGGCGGATATTTGTCTCCAACTCGCGAGGAATCGGGCTAGCTCTGTACGGAAAAAATGGAGGTGTGGATATATTCATTGCATTGAATCTGTTTTCCTCATTTCTCCTCTCCCCTTCTCTCTCTCGTCTTCTCCTCCTCTCTCTTCTCTCTCCCCCCCCCAAAGTGATTTAAGTTTATGCTTTTTTTCGTATCTAATTTATGTTTTTAGATTATGTTACTGCAAATTTTTAAATGTGAAATAAAGTTAAGTAGTTAAAATTTTTGGGATTTTTTAACCGGAGGGGGGTTTAAAATAAGTTTTTTTTATAAAAAATTTTAAAATTTTTTTAAAGCGGGGGCCCTGTTTCCTTTTTAAAATTATATTAATATATATATATATAATATATATATAATAATATATATATATATATATATATATATAACCGCCCCTTTTGTTTTTTCTTTTTTAAATAAAATATATATAAATATTTTTTATATATATTATTTTTAATATATATATATATATATATATATATAAAATACACACGCACACCACATATATGTGTTTTTTATTTCTATTTTATACACAGTATATATATTATAAATATATATTATATTTATATATATATATATATATATATTTTTTTTTTTTTTTTTTGTGTGGGGTTGTGTGTGTGTTGTGTGTTGTGTGTGTTTATATATATATATATAAAAAATTTATTTAAATATATATATATAATTATATAATATAGTTTGTAAGAAGAGGAGGTGGGGGGTTGCATTAGAACAAACGCAGGAAAACCATAATTCCAAAAACCCCTGTACAAAAACAATTTTCCGCTTTTAACAAACCCCTTTAAAAAGATTTCGAAACCGAAAACCCAAACCTAAATATACAAGCAAATACCCAAAATTGTCGTGTTAAGGTCTTTTAAACTTGCAAAGGGTTTTTTAGTATGTCGACAAAATTAGTAATCTGATAACACAAAAAAAAAAAAAATTTCAGTATTTATAATGCAGTTTGAAAAATTATAAAAACTTTTTGACAAAAAAAAAGACGAATGGAATAACGCGTGATTGGACAACAAAGAAACTTTGATGGGAGCGATGGGTCCCACTACTGCAGAGAGGGGGGGGGGGAGAGAAGAAGAGAGAGAGAGAGAAGAGAGAGAAAAGAAGAGAGAGAAGGGGAGAAGAGAGAAAGGGGGGGAGGGGGGGGGAAGGGGGGGGGGGGGAGGAGAAGAGAGAAAGAGAGAGAGAAAGAGAGAGAGAGGAGAAGAGAGGAGGGAGGAAGAGGGAGGAGAGAGGAAGAAGAGAAGAAGAGAGAAGGAAAGAGAAGAGAAGGAGAGAGAAGAGGGAAAGGGGGAGAGAGAGAGAGAAAAGAAAGGAGGAGAGAGAAAAGGGGAAAAAAAAAAGAAGAGACAAGAGAGAGGGGAGAGAGAGGAAAAAAAAAAGGGGGGGGGGAAAAAGAAGGGGAAAGGGGGAGAGAGAGAAAAGAGAGCGTGCATGCACACACATACATCCCATACACTCTTCATACATACATCATTAATTGAAAAAGAATAAAAATAAAAAAAAAAAAATCTATTTTTTCAAACCCCTCCTTGGTAACTATTTTAAAAAACGAAAAAATTTTTTTTCACTGTCGTAAAAATATGGTCTGGGGGCAGAAAAATGAATCCTTTCAAAACCCAAATAGGATCATCGACGAAAAAAAAAAGGTAAAAAATTTAAGAAAATTGTATATAAAATTTTTGTTCTTTTGCTAAACACTTTTAAAAAAAATCCGATCGGGGATACCTAATCTCGATATTTTAGGAAACCAAAGGGAAGTGTTACCAGATAGGGAAATTAACACTGCCCCTCTTATATACGTAAGAAACAGAGTAAATACAACAGGGTCAGCTGCTCCGGCCTCAAATTTTCGCGAAAGCGAAAATCCGCTCATATTATCGCTCAAGGTTCACAACACCCTCACACAGCCGGAGTCCTTAATGTTGCTTTTTTTTTTTTTTTGGGGGGAGGGAGGGCACGGTGAAAAAACTCAATAGACTATAAACAACATCCAATTGGATTAATGATAAGTCTATATGGACTAAATGTTATGGTGTATTCAAATTTTCTATATATAAACATGTTTTCTGGTATTCACGGAAAATATATATAAATTTGTTTCATATGTTGCTGTTGTAGTTCTGCTAACCACTAGTTGCAGTATAGTTTTATGAAAAAAAGGAGTGAGAGTACCGTGATACTGATGTGATCACAACACATACATGTTTAGAAGAAAACATCTGCTCTTGAACCTTTTGGTCAAGAGGTAAATTTAGTATTACTGTATACAAAAATATACAGTATTAAGAAATATAATGATCGATGATTACCAGGGGCGGGTCAATTTGGGGGGGGGGGAGGCAGTTGCTGTACCAGCCTATTCTGCATTGTATATGTTCCTCAAGATAGACCTTGAATGGGGTAAAAGGGTCAACTCCCCCCCCCCCACCATGCCCCAATTGACGCAATTGATACCCTGGTGTTGGGACTTCGTCTCTCGAGTGGGCGGGGGGTCGCTCTCTGGTAACAAATACCTGACTGAACGTAAAGGGTTAGCATATGGTAATATGCTTCGAAAGCATTCGAATATTGCTATGGATCTTTGTATATATGTTCGAAACCCGTGGACATGTTTCGAGACAGTCGCGTAATTTGTGTCGACATCATTGTTACCTTATGACAGTTTGCACATGTTTTGGGTGTTTTGGACATGTATGACGTGTTCGCATATTATCTGCAATATTTTAGGCTCCGTTATTAGAGGAGGGTGACATACTGATGGATTTTTTTCTGATACTATTCTTGGAAACTATATCTACATCTTGAAAATGTTCCCGGT
>NW_023654006.1:0-4736 GCF_015228065.2 Penaeus monodon
TTAATAATAATAAATAAAAATTTAAAAATAATAAAAATTTTAATAATAATAATAATAATAATAATATAATAATAAATAATAATAATAAATAATAAATAATAATATATATAAAAAAATTTTTGATAATAAAAATAAATTGTTTTAAAAAGGGAATAACGTGATAAAAATAATTGAAAAAATGTAAAATTATTAATGATTAATAATAATAATAATATCATGATCATAATATAAAAAGAATAAAAATAAAAATAAGAATGATGCAAAAAATAATAATAACAAAACAATAATAAAAAATTTGTTTAGTACTAGTAGTAGAAATAAAAGATCATAAGGGGTGATTTAATAATAAGAAAAATGGGAAATAAAAATAGAAATAGAAAATAAAAAAAAGATAATAATAATAAAACCTAATAAAACAATAATAAAGATAAACTAATAAGTAATGATGGGATAATAAATAATTATAAAAAATAATAATAAAAAGCAAAAAAAAAAAATAATGATGATGATGATGTGAAAATAATGATGAAAATGATAACGATGATCATAAATAGTATAGTAAAATGGTAGATATAAAAATAAAAAATAATCAAAATAAAAAAAAAAGTGATGATGATTGGGATGATGATGATGATGAGAGGATGATGATTGATGATGAAAAGAGGATGATAATGTGATATAAGGTAATTTTGACGGGTAATAAAAATGATAATAGAAAATTAAAATAATTTAATTGTAATAATAAATAGTACCACTACACTACAACTACAGTATTATGTGTTTTTTGGGGGTAGATAAAGTTTTTGGCCAAACTCAGAAAAGTGTAAACAAGGTAAAAACAAAAATACCATAACAAAAAAAAAATCGTAACCTGCAAGATTGTTAAAGAACTGTTAAATAATTTGTCATATGAGCACTTGTGAGGGGTTCGAAAAGTTACAACTTATACCTTCTTTATTTGGGGTTTTTTTCCTTTTTATTCTCTCTTCTCACACACACCACCCAAAACACACACACACACACACACACCACAAACCCCACAACACACACACACCACACAACACACACACCACACACACACCACACCATATGTTGTTCGTAGCTGATTTACAAGAGATTTACAATATTTTAAGAATATATATATATATAATTATTATTTTATTATTTTATATATATATATAATATATATAAGATAGATAGATAATAAGATATAGAAAGATAGTTGTTTTTTTTTCTATACTTACATAAAGCCCATGGAACTGTAAAAAATGGAAAAAAAACTATCCACTTGTCTACCAATTTCAAAAAAAGAAAAACTTTTACTTACGTACACTTTTTGTTTTTTCATTTGGAATATGGATTCTGTTTTTAAAGCTTGGATGTTATACAAACCCATCAGAGTTCTATTTCACGTCCAAAATCTAAACAACAGGAAAATTCCATTTTTCATAGGCATTACCGGTCTAACGCATGTAATTAAACACATCTATATATACAGTCTTTCTTGAAGTTAGAGCCCCCTGCTTAAAATTGCTGCGCAAAATAATTTTGAAAAAGTATCTACACCGAAGTCAGTACCACGTAAAATGATATGATGAAAATTCTTACTTTGTCATTTTAGCGATTTTCAAAATTTACCAATGTTCAAATTTTGGGAAAGAACGCATAGACTTTTTAATACATTTTTAAATGTAAATTTTATAAAAATGAACATAATACGATTCGTAATTGGTGAAGAATTTACCCAACGAGGCGTGCGTGAAATACATAAAAGGGGTCTCGTGCTCAAATTTGGGCAAACTGGAGTGTATTTTTTGTTCAGTTGGGCAAACAAAAAAAAAAGATCTTTCAACAGGTTTAATAATGTCCCGTAAAGGGTTAACATGTTTGAATTTGTTCAATCTTAACAAGCTGCTTGAGAAAAAGGAGTATTGACCTAAAAAGGCTCTTCAGGGGAAAAAAGAACACGCAACCAATTGACTACATTTTTTTGAACCAAAAATGGAAGGTTGATAAAAAATCCCAAAAAGACCGGGTGCCGAGAAACAGTACCACCAACTACTAACTATCGCTTTAAAATAAGACTCAAAAAAGGCGCCAACATCACCCAAAGCTAGACTAAAAAAACTTTGAAAATAATTCAGAATTACAGTGTCAAACAAATTAAATTTGCTAAATAGGGGTGAAGATTAAAACCCCAAGAGTTGTGGAAAAGGAAAAAAAACCCTCTAAGCGCTGTTTAAGAAACTACCCCAAAAAAAAAAAAGAAAAATTCCCCAAATATCAAAAGAAACTAAGTGAGTTTAAAGAAAGAAGCTGCTAAATAAAAAGGGCATAAATAACCCTTTGATAAAGTAATTTACAAAAAAAATACAAAATTCAAAGATTGTTGCGACGGTTTAAAAAGGGAAAAAATTTTTAAATGAACATTGCCAGAGAAAAAAAAATGCTCTATCAATGGGAAAAAATAAAGAACTCTACCGGGGAGTACATTACACAAAAAAACCCTACAAGGGACACTATAAAAAATGAAGATGGACTTTTTTTTGGAGGGAAAAGAAGCCAAAAAAGAGGGAATCAAATTTTCCCAAAACCTATACAAAAAAATAAAGTTTAAACAACAACATTAATTAGACTAAATGACAGCAAAATGAACCACCCCCACCGCTAGACGAAGTTATAAAACCTAAAAGAATTAAAAAATAAAAAGACCCGGGAAATAGTTAAAAACAGCAAAAAAATCAAGAAGATGTCGACTTTGATACCTCTTCTACAAAAATTTGAATGAAGAAGAGGGCCGAAACTGGTAAAATCAGTCTTTACTCCCAACCTAAAAAGGTGATGCTCTCCAATTTAACAATAACAGGACAAATTTCATTAAAAAATCACAGCAGCAAAATTTTGTTTAAAATTATTGCTGAAAGATGAATTAAAATTAAAAGAAAAAATTGAAGACGAACAGAGGTTTCTCGGAAAAGGTACCGAAAACCCGATCTAATCTGAAATTTATCACAGAGAAAAACAGAGAACATCAAAAAACCTATAACCGTGTTTCATCGATTACTCGAAAGCTTTTGATACTATTTATCACAATTCCTCTGGAAAACATGAACGATATGAAATTTCCCAAAACATCATCCAACTATAAAACCCTTATACCAACAACAAAACAACTGTAAGAACCCCTTTTGGGTTACAGAATGGTCGAAGTCAACCAAGGGCTACACAAGGGTTTCATTTTGTCTCTGCACCCTTTTTTTTTTTATATTCTAAAGCAATTATGAGAGATGCCTGAGAATTTTGAAAGGGAATATAGTGTTTTGGGGGATACAAAATATAAATTAAGATACCTATGTAAATTTTTTAATTTCCTGCAGTATCATTGAATACAACAAAAACTAGAAAAAGATAGAAAGCCAAACAAAAGGGTGGTTTATTTCTTAATGCCCAAAAACTAAAACCCTGCAGATTCAAAAATAACCGGGAATGAACTATGTAAATGTTACAATCAATAGATGGTTTTGGAAAATGTAAAAATTCACTACTTGGAGCTGTTTTTACAACATTTTGATGATTCACGGAAATAAAAAAAAGAATTTCTATTGCCAAAAACGCCACAGTTGCTCTCAAAAACATCTGGGAAAAACGAAGCATTACCTTAAAACAAATCTAGGTTTTGAATCATTGTTTTTTCCCCAATTGCGTCTATGTTTCTGAGTGTTAGGGAAGAAGAAGAAGACAAGAAAAGGTCAAGTTTTGAACTGTGGTGTTACAGACAGTACTGCGATTAACAGACAAAAGAAAAAGAAAGATGAAGTGCTGGAAAAAAAAATTGTAAAACCGGCTGTTGGCATCTTAACAAAAGGAAACTAAAATTTTTGGTCATTGATGAAAGGGAAAGTATTGAAAAAAAAATTTTCGAAGGGATGGGGAAGGGGAAAAGAGGAGAGGCAAACCGAGACAAACTGAGCGAAAACTCAAAAATATTTGCGGGCTGACGTTGGGACAAAGGGGGGAAAAAAACGCAAAATCGAATTAATGGCGAAGGTGGTGGATAGGTCCAGGGTGCTCAACATGAGCAAACCCTTATTGATGATGTATTAATATATGTGTGTGTGTGTGTGTTGTGTGGTGTTGTGTGGTGTGTGTGTGTGGTTTTTGTTGTTGTGTGGTGTGTGTGTACATATATATATATATAAAATATATAAAATAATATATTATATATTATATATATATATATATATATAATATTATACACATGTGTGTGTAGTTGTTGAGTGTGTTGTGTTTTTGTTTGGTTGTGTGTGTGTTTCTAGCATATTTAGTAATATTTTTAAAATTTAGTATATCAAATACATATTATATATCTATATATGTATATTTTAAAAAATATATTATTATATATATATATAATTATTATATATATATTATTTTTATATTAATATAAAATTTTTATAATAATTATATATTTGATATATTTTTAATATATAATATATAATATATATATATAATATATTTTATGTATATATAATACAATATATGTAGGTTGTGATATATATTTGTATTAAAACACTTTATATAATTAAATTATATTATTTTCATAATTTAAACACACACACACAACACACAACACACGCACACAACAACACCCACACACACACACACACACACACACACACACCACACAAAAAAAATAATATATAATTATATATATAATATATATATTTTATATATAT
>NW_023654010.1:0-4735 GCF_015228065.2 Penaeus monodon
TATATATTATATATAATATATATATATTATATAATATTTATTTAACAAAAATATAAGTATATAAGATATATAAGCAATATATATAATATATATATATATAAATAATACATAATTAGATATATATATATATATTTTAAAAATTTTAAATAATTTATCTATTTAATAAAAATATATATATTATATATATATATAATATATTATATATAAATTAATCATAATTATAATATATGATACATATATATTCATATATATGTATACTATATAATCATATATATGTAATCATATATATATCATAATATGTATATCATATAATACATATTATTTATACATTTATATCATTTTTGTATTCAAATATTATATTAAAATATATAATATATATAATATTATTTTTTTAAATATAATATATATATATTTATGATAACAAATATATATATATATATGATCATATATGATATATATATGTAAATATATTGTATATATATGATATAATTATAGATATATATATGAAACAATATAATTTTTAATTTTGATTACATATTTGATATATTTGATTCTTATATATATATATATATAATTATATGATATATATTTTACATATATATGATATTATTATAACTAATATGAATTATGTTAAACATATATATAATATATATATATTATAATAATACATTTTATATCATTATTAAATACCACACATATATATATAGATAGATATGATATATATATATATACATACATACATATATATATATATATATATATAAAAAAAAAAAAAAACACTATAATATATATATATATATATATACATGTATATATAAATTTTATGAGGAAGAGGGAAGAATGTGGGTGAGAAAAATAGAGAGGAAGAGAAAGAAACGGGAGAAAGTAGGAATGGGATGGGAAAAGGGAGGAGAGCGAGAGAAGAGATGGAAGCAAGGAGGGAGAGAAGAGAAGAGAAGAGATGTGGTGTCAGTAGAGAATGAGGGAGGAGATAGAGAAGGAAAAGATAACGAAAATAAAATTCCTTTAATGCATATAAATGCAAGGACTGATGACTACAATTTACCATGATAATTTTTCTTGGTAAGAGTGGTTCTATTTTTATGATGTTTATTATTTTATTCAAAAGTCAGGGAAAGGAATTGATACTAAATTTAAAAATATATGTACCACCACCAACAATAACAGCGACACCACCACCAACAATAACACCATCACCAACAACAATAACACCATCACCACCACCAACCACCACCAACACAACACCATCACCACCACCACCATCACCAACACTAACAACACCAACACCATCACCAACACCAACACCACCACCACCAACCACCACCAACCACTACCACCAACAACAAAAAAAAACAGGATATTCGGCCTATGAAGTGTAAGCAACAGAAAACGTGATTAGAAAGCGAAAGAAAACGGCGACCAAGCAATGCGTAATATTTTCCCCTTTGGAACACATGTTTACTGATAACGAAAAAGGACAAAATTTTAGTGCTTTTTGGGGCGTGATAGGAAGAATGGGGTTTGTAAAGAAGAAGGGAAGAATATGAAGGGGAAAGAGGGGAAGGGAGATAGACAGGTATATAAAGTTTAAATGGAGGATAGTCGAAGGAATAATATATCAAAGAAATTTGGTACGAAATATCAATGACTCATCACAAAATAACAACAACAATAAAGGCATTAACGTCAGTAATAAACAAAATGAAGGTTTGGAGAAAAGACAAGAGGAGGGAAAGAGAGAGAGAGAGAGAGAAAGAAAGAAAGAAAAAAATAATAAACGAGGGAAAGAAAGAAAGAAAGAAAGAAAAAAAGGCTCCCCCCCATATGCCCCAGGCCCTCAGCCTCCATTAAAGCTAAAATAAACCTTTAAAATACGTACGAGGGTTAAGTGTTTTATGTGTTTTCTCGAAAATGAAGAAGGAATATGAAATCCACCCACAGAAGCAAGTACGCATACACAGAAAAACACACACAAAAAAAACATACACAATGAAAAAAAAACACCAAAAAAAAAACCAACAAAAACCCAAAAAAAAAACCCCCAAAGACCCCCAAACAAAAAAAACACACCAAACCCCCAAACACCAACAAAAAAACCCCCAAACATACCACAAACCCCCCCAAAAAAAAAAAAAAAAAAAAAAACCCCCCCCCCCCCCCCCCAACACAACCACGTGAATATGCACACGTGGAAATAAGCGACGGGAAAAGGTGCATGGCAGGGAAATGTGAGCAGTGACGTAAGGAAGGGAAACTTGCCTCAATAAAAATTTTTGAAACCGCCCGGGAGACATCCTAGAAAACTAATTCCCATTTGCTGCAAAAAAGGAACTCCTGCGGGGGAAAACCCCGATCTCTTGTGGGTGTTTTTTCGTCTTTCTGACTTTTTTTTTCTGTCTCTTTCTTTCTCTATATAATTTCTTTCGTTCTCTTTCTCTCTTTCTCTTTTTTTTCCTTCTCCTTTTTTCCTCTCTTTTCTTCTCTCTCTTTTTTTTCCTCTTCCCTTTATATATATAATATATATATATATATATAATATATATATATATGTTATGTTTTTTATATATATAACTGTATATATATATATATATATATATATATATATATATATATATTTATATATATATATAACATGCATACAATATATATACAGTGTGTGTGTGGTGGGGTGTGTGTGTGTGTGTGGGGGTGTGTGGGGGTGGGTTTGTGGTGTGTGGTTGTGTGTGTTTTGTGGGGTGTTGTGTGTGGTGTGCGTGTGCGTGTGCATGTGTATTCACCTCCATGATCAGGACTGACCGGCTGGGTTGGAGTGAGGGGGGTGGGGGGTTAAGGTGTCAGAGAGACGGGGGGGGCTTAGGATGGGCTTAGGGAAGGGGGGGGGGGTAGTGGAAGGGACCTGGGTGAGGGGGGGTGTGATGAGGTGGAAGGGAGGAGAGGGGGGGGGGGTTATACACGTCTTATATGGATGTCTTAAGACTTGATGAAGGAGAGGGTGACGGGTTCTTAATGTCTTCTTGTGGTGTAAAGAGGATAATTGTTTTCTCTCTGTCGGTCTGTTTCTCGCTCTCTCTCATTCTCTCATTCTCTTATTCTCCTACTTTCTTATTCTCTTACTCTCTAATTCTCTTATTCTCTCTCTCTCTCTCTTATGGTTTTTCCTTTTTTTTATCCCCTGAGATGAGAGAGGGGGAGGGAGAGAGAGAGAGAGAGAGAGAGAGAGAGAGAGAGAGAGAGAGAGAGAGAGAGAGAGAGAGAGAGAGGGAGAGAGAGAGAGAGAGGGGGGGGGGGGGGAGGGAGCAAGGGACGAATTAGGAGGCAGGAGAGAAGGCGCAAAAAATAAACAAGAAGCGACCAGCACATCTGCATGCTGTCCGGCCTCCTCTCTTTTATCTACAAATTTCTCTTGTCATTATTACTCTCGTTTCCTCCCCCTCCTCGCTTTTCCCCCTCTCCTTCTCTCCCCTCCCCTCCTTTTCTTTGTTCTCTCTCCCTCCCTTCCTTTCTTCTCCTCTCTCCCTCCTCCCCTCCTGTTTCCACCCCTCTCCCTTCCTTCCCCCTCCTCTCCCCTCTTCCTCCCTTCCTTTCTTCTCCTCTCTCCCTCCTCCCCTCCTGTTTCCACCCCTCCTCTCCCTTCCTTCCCCCCTCCTCCTCCTTCCACACCCACCCCTCCTTCTCTACCCCCATCTCACGCCCACACGCCCATTACGAGTTAAAGTTCTTGTATTATATTACAATTTCTCTCCCTGTTGACTCTTTAATGTTTTCAGTATGTGCAGTTTTATATAAGATTTATTTGTATATATTAATGCTGTTATTGGCTTAATGGATAATTTCCTCTTGTTTGTTGAAATTAAAAGGAATAGAGATGGAAGAGGGGGGGGGGAGAAGGAAGGAGGGAAGAAGGAACGTAAAGAGAGATAGAGTAGGAGTGGAGAGGTCGAGGGAAAGGGGGAAATGGAGACGATAAGACAACGAAACTGAGAAACAAAAGAGGGATAAAAGAGAGAGAGAGAGAGAGAGAGAGAGAGAGAGAGAGAGAGAGAGAGAGAGAGAGAGAGAAGAGAGAGAGAGAGGAGAGAAAGAGAGAGAGGAAGAAAAGAGAGGAGAAGAAAGAGAGAGAGAAAGAGAAAGAGAGAGAAAGAAGAAAAAGAAAAAGGAAGCGAAAGAAAAACAGAAAGAAAAAGAAGGAGAAACGGAAAGGAGAAGAAAAAAGAGAGAAAGAGAAAGCCAATATTTTTTTCTCACCAGTTTAATTACAGACCAATAATTTTCCTTCCATTACGTCAATTAACTTTTTTTTTTAAAGTTTAGTTTAGTTCTTTTTATTTACGTTGATAGGCCAATATTTTTTTTTCTTCAGTTTAATTACGTCGATAGGCTTAAATGAGAAATTCCTTCGCTACTAATGCAAAAAGTTTGGATTGCTTGCAGACTAAATGGAATTAAAGATTTCTTTTATATTTTCCATTGTCTCTTAGAGAATAATAATGATAAAAAACTTTTTGGGGGTATCTTATTATTATTATTATTATAGCTGTTGTTGTTGTTGTTGTTACTATTACTGTCATTATTATCATCATTATTATCATTATGATTGTTATTAGTATCATTATAATAATAATAATAATAATAATAATAATAATAATAATATTAGTAATAATAATAATAATATTATATAATATATAATATATATACTAGTTATTATATTACTATT
>NW_023654012.1:0-4735 GCF_015228065.2 Penaeus monodon
TATATATATATTAATATTATTTTAAATATTAAATATATATATATATATATATATAATATATATATATATATTTTATATATATATATATATATAATTATAAATATATATATTATATATATATATTTTATTATATTATTTAAAAGTATTATATTATATCTATATTTAAAATCTATTTATATATTATATATTGTTTTATCCCTTTTGTATTATATTAAAAATTTTATATATATAAAAAATATATTATAAATTTTTATATAATATATATATATATATATATAATATTTATATATATATATTATATTAATTGGGTAATACAAACATGTATATGCACTATTATCAATATTTAAAATTATTACATATAAATTTTTATAAAAAAGGTTATAATATGTAATTACATATATTTCACCCAAACCAAACCCCCACACACCATTAAAATATACTATTTTTAACTGTGTGTGTATGTATATTAGGTGGTATGTATATTTTTAAACATATTATTGTGTGTTGTGTCTGTGTGAATATATATATATATATAATATATTTAAAAAATTTTATAAAATTTTTTATATTTATATTATATATATATTAAATAAAATGTTATATTATAAATATTTTTTATTATATTTATATATATATATATTTTTTATAAATTATATTTATTATTATATTATAATATATAAAAAATACACACTCACTACACCACCACAACCACCCCACACACACACACACACACAATATTATATATATATAATAAATATAAATAAAATAATAAAATTATAATATATTTTATATATATATATAATCACATTTATTTTTTTTTTATTTTTTATATATATTTATATATATATATAAAAATATATTATAAATATATAAATATATTATTACATATTTTAAATATATTTTTATAATATATTATTATTATATAATAACTATATTATTTAAATATATATATATTTTATTAATTATAATAGATTATTATATAATATATTATATATATATTTTATATATTTAATTTATATTTTTCTTTTTACTTTTTATTATATTATATAATTTATATATATTTAAAATTTTTATTTATATTAATAATTCTATATATTATTTATTTTATTTTTATATATATTAATATGCATATTATATTTATATAAAATTATATAATATATAATAATATTATATATATTATTTATATATATATTATGAAAAGGTATGAATGGAAAGAATATCTTCATAATACAAAGATTATTTTTCCGGTTTCGATTTGTTTCGTCGAAACACAGTATTTCTTTATGAAGGGCACAAACGAAAATCTTTGTATTGTTAAGATTTCATTCTCGTTTTATACCTTTTCTACATCGTAAATATAAATACTTTTCTTTTAAATAATTTTTGTATTTTTAAAAATATATATATAATATAATATATATATTATATATAATATAAAATTTTTTTGGGGTGTGTTTTTGTGGGGTGTGTGGTGTGTGTGTGTGTGTGTGTATTGTGTAGTGGTATGTTTGTATGTGTGTTTGTGTGTTTGTGTGTGTGTGTTGTGTTGTGGGGTTTGTGTGGTTTTGGTGTGCCCGTGTTTGTGTTTGTGTTGTGTGGTGTGGTGTGTGTGTGTGTGTTTTTTTTTAATAAATATAAAATATAATATTATATATATATATATATATTATATATAATATATTTATTTTATTGATATATATATTATATATATATATAATTAATATTATATATAATTTTTAAATATATTTATTTATTATAATAAATATATTTTATATAATAAATATTTAAAATATATGTTATTAATTATTATTTAAAAATTATACTAAAATTTTTTAAATTATATTTTATTTTTAAAGTAATAATCTTATTATATTATATACACACACACCCCACACACACCACACACCACCACACAAAAACCCAAAAACCCGGGAAAACACCACCCACACCCCCACACCACACCCCCCCACACACACCCACCAACCACTACACACTACACACACCCATACACCCATACCCCACACACACACACACACCACACACACACCACACCCCAACTATTTTTTATTATAAAATTTATATTAATATATTATATATATATGTAAATACAAAAATAATATATATTGAACCGATCATTTTGACAGTGTAGAAAGGTAGACGGAATAAAATTTTCAAAAATACAAGAGATTTTCGTTGTGTCTTCTAGAAATACATGTTTTTTCTGACGAAGACCTCGAACCGGGTCAAATACTCTTTGTATTATAAAGATATTCTTCTCATTCTCCTTTTTTATTTTTTAATATATATAATAAATATATATAATAGATATATATAATATTAAAATATATTATATATAGCTTTTAAAATATATTATATATATATATATATAATAAAATAATATATAAATTAAAAATTTTTAAAATATATAAAATATATAATATTATATATATATATATTATAATATATATAATTAATATAAAAATATATTATAATTTTATATAATTATTTTTAAATTAAAATATATTTTAATATCATTTAAATTTTAATATTTTTTATATTTATTATATATATTATTTATTTATATTAATTTATATAATAATAAAAAAAAATAAAAAAATTTGTATGTAATATAAATATTATTTTATATATATATATATATTTATTATAAAAATTTTTTTTTTTTTTTTGTGTGGGTGGTGTGTGTGTGTGTGTGTGTTGTGTGTGTGTTTTTGGTTGTGTTATATTTTTTTTTTTATATATTCTATAATTATATTATATTATTACTTACATATATTTATATATTATTTTTATTTCCCTAATTAATTTAAAATATATTTTCTATAATTTCCCCCCTTATAATTTATTATATATTAAATCTATATTCCTTATATATATATTATATAATATTCACACAGACCTACACACACATAATGGTTTAATAATTACATATACACCTATATATACACATACACCAAGTTTAAAAATGGTTATATTTGAAATTGTGTGTGTGTGTCTGTCGGGTGTGTAATATATGTAATTCCAAATATAAACCTTTTTATATAAATCTATTGTAATATATATATAGTATATATATATGCATTCCCTTTTTTTTATATATCCACATGTATAAATAAATTTTATATAAAATATTTTATATATATATATATATATAATATTAATATTATATATTATATATAGTTATATATATAAAATTTTATATAATTATTTTATATTTTATTATATGTTTTTATATTAATATACTTATAAAATTTTTATTACTTTTATCTATAATTTTTCTTTCCCCTTTTCTATCTATTATATATCTTTTTTATATTTTCTCTTTTTATATCTTATTTTTTTTCTTTTCTATATTTTTTTATTTATTTTTTTATCTATTCTCTATTTTTATTTTCCCTTGTTGTTAAAAAAGGGTTTTTTTATGTGAATTACCTTATTACCACCACCCCCCGACACCTACACCACACACACACGCGCCCGCCCACCAGACCACAGACCCCCCACCACCCACACACCCACCCACCCAATAAAGACTCGAAAAATGATGACTAATTGAATTCACTTTTTTCTTTCCGTCTCTATGTGGTAAAACTTCTCAGGGAGCATGGAAATCTGTCCCCTTTTATCCCCTCTTCCATTTGCCCTTTTCCCGGGCTCTTGGTCATTAAGGGTGACTCAGTCCGTGAATAAAGTATGCCAGATAGTAGAGGATATAGGCTTAAGGAAAGGAAATAATCTTAGGATGATTATGAATAAAAGATAAGTTTTGATTCACGACCGCTTTCGGTACTTCCTTTTTCTAGTCACCAGGACGAAAATTAACTTTAAAATGCAAATTGAAAGTTACATTTACCTTAATTGGCTAGTGTTATCATATACTGAAGACATAAATTTACTGGATCGATTCATGCATGTATATTTTCGAATGAGACTTCCGTGTCGGAATGCGGTGAAATTACAGGTCCTTAGCAATGGCCGTGTGTATCATATGCTTGCATACGCAGAAACACCATAAAAGACATTTATTTCTTGTGTAATAAAGAAAATAAAAATACAGGGTAAAGCAAGTCTGCTTCTTTATTCGCAATAACACTTAATTCTTGTTAAGTATAAAAAAAAAAAAAAAAAAAAGTATATATATATATATATATTGTTACGCCGGCCGCCTCGTTTCTCTGCTACCAACACAAGGTAGGCTAGGCAGACGGCGTGTTATATACAGGGTCGTGAACACTGATCAGTTTCCAAGAGGCACTGAACACCACAGCGTCCCAGAACACCAGGAGAGGAAACGCCAAGTGGCGAGGCAGGGCACGAAGTAAACACAAAATGACAGTCTTTCCTTTATTTACACAAGTTATTTACCCGTACACTTTTCTATAGGCACAATACAGGGGGGAAACCCGCATGTCACAGCCACAATACAGCTTATAACAGGGCAAAACCAGGTTTATCTCAGGTCACAAGGGACACACGAGGTCTTTACAGGAGCAGCACCCAACTGCGTCTCTCTCTGGCTTGTTCCTCTGCTCCTCCACTCACAGCCAGCTGCGTCATGTTTGCCCAGGTCCCTTCATGTTAACACTTGTTTCGCACAGAGACAAAGACCAACTGGCGCAGCACTATCCCCCCCTATCAAGCAGACGACCCGTCTGCTCTGACATACCTAAACCTGAAACAAACTACAGAAAAATTTTCAAAAATTAGTCCTCAGGGG
>NW_023654016.1:0-4734 GCF_015228065.2 Penaeus monodon
CTGGGGAACCCCTTCCTTCCTCCTTTAAAGGGGAGGTCTGAGAAGGGGGCCCCTTTTTTTTCCTTCCTCTTTGTTTTTCCTTGGTTCCCCAGTAAACCCAAAATTTTGGGGTTGGGGCCTTTTTTTTTGGGGAGGCAGGGGGGAAAATTGGTTGGGGGGAAAAAAATTTTTTTTTAGCACCTATTGTTTTCTGGGGCGTTTTTTCCCTGCAGGCAACCAGGGGGCGTGTGCTCTTGGAAGGGGGTGAAACTTTGGCTGTTATGTCCCTTGCCCTTCCTTGTTGCCTTAGGTGTTTTGTGCCTTGCACAGACCCCACTTTTGGGGCTTGACCTTGCAGCAGCCTGGGGGTGATGTATTTTTTGGCACTTAAAGCCTGAATGCTGAGTGGCTCGCCATACATTTTGTTGTAGAAAAAAAAAAAAAAAAAAGAAATTACCCAGATAAAGGGAAGTGATTGGGCTCCTTTCTGGGTCACCGGGACTTCCCTGGTTGGGGTTTTCTTCCCTTTGACTTGGAAACCCCCATGCCTGTATGTATCAATCCTTTTTATCATACGAAACGGGAAAAACCTTAAATTTATCACTATTTTGGGATTAAGGGGTGAGAGACTGTTTCCCCAGCTCTAAGCCCCTTCGTTTCCTCGGGAAAATTTTCAGAGTACTTCTCTTTGGGCACAATGTATCCCCGGGGCTCTGCACCCTTGAAAACTGTTTTTTTATCCCAATCTCTCACCGGGTAGACTTGTCGGGGGTTTTCAATTTTAAAGGGGGAAACCTTTGAACTGGGGGAAAAGCCTAGGGGGGTCCAGACCTCCCTGGGGAAAAGTCTCTCCCCACCTAGGTCTTTGTGGACCCCCCCTTTCGGCTTGGATACTAGGCTTTTTGCGTAGAGCAGCAGTTTTTTCGGGGGGGGAGGGTTCAGCTTGTCTCCCATCTGGGTCGGGGAGGATATCTGGGGGGATACAAGTCTCCCTGATTGGGGGTGCGGGCTTGAGAGGCCAGTATGAGAGTACACTGCTGGGCAATCTCTGGCAACATGTTTTTTTTGGGTGATGGGCTATTTTTTCAGCAGGGCTGAAGAGTCATCCTCTGCTTTTGGGTTTCTCTTGCCATGTATGGGTTTGAAGTGACTGCAAAGGTCTGGGGCCCTTGCATGTTTTCCTTTTCTTTTGGGGGGGGTTTTGTAATGTTTTTCAATATAAAAAAGCGTTTTTTCATCCTCTCATGTCCCCACCAACCCCGGAGTCTAACAAGGGGGAAAAGCTGTATGTTAGGCTAATGTCTAACATTCAGGGGTGGTGAGTGATATATGTACCCAAAAGCCATTGTAAAACCCTTGATGGTTGAGTGCCAATGGCGCATTTTAACTTTGCCTAGATCCCCAAAGGCCACCAATTGACCTGACTGGCCAGGGGCAGGCCCTAGTTTTGGGGCACATCAGGTCCACACTATCCCTTGCTCTTTGGGGCATGGGCTCCCCTCATTCCCGTATGCTTACCAGGGGGACATTACTTAAATTACAAAAAACCGGAAATCCCCAGCTTTCTGGCCCAAAGGGAAACCCAATAAAATAGTAGCAAACAAGGACTGCCCTCCTTAACCGATGGGGCCAAAAAAAGGCTCCCCATTGTCTCTTTTACCCTTTATCACCCAGCCATACATGTTGGGACTTGAACCCCCACAATTACCTCATAAAAAAAGGGTATAGACCAGTTTAAAAGGTAGATACCACCACTACCCACTGGTGACCCCAAGTGATAAGTCATGGTATTTTGCTCTGGATGCCTGTAGCAAGCCAACCCCGCAATCTAAGTTCGAAAGTTTCCTATACTGGTCACACCGGTCCATAGCCGTGCCTTGCTCACAGACGGGGTGGTCCCCCCGTTTCCGCCTTACCACGAGAATCTGGAGCCAATCAGCTTTCCGATCCCCGACGACCATGACACGCAAAAAAAGCTGCCTCCCTTTGCGTGGGGGCCCACCGCTCCCCCCTTTATTTTTGGTTATTCAGACCCGCTATACCCAGGTACACCTACAAAATTCCCATAAAAGGGTATAACCAATCCCAAGTGGGAATACCACCCCTACCCAGTTCATATGTTTAAATTTTTGCTGGGAAAGGGTTGGCATGTGTTCCGTCTATCCCGGGTCCTTTCTCGCTGCCCCAACTCTGTGTGGGAGGCGAATTTCCCTTTTTTGCTTCCCTTGGGGGCCCAGCTAACTTGATTACCGATCGTGGGGCAACGTGGGGGGATGCTATTCTCCATGATATACATTTTCAGATGTTCCTAAAAGAAATTCAGAAAGGATTCTTCTATAAATTCTGATACCATTTTCTGCATAGCGTGCCATAGATTGGCCGATCCCCGCGATTGTTACCACATTCGCAAACTTGACCTGATACTTATATATCCCCTCGCGTAATTTTTGATCATAGGCTAACCCTCAAAGTTGCGAAACTTGATGGTCCTCGAGATCATTTTTGACAGGGTTGCTTGCCAGCCCTTCCAACTCATGTTCTCGTCATAGATGGTGTCTTGACAAGTCACAGGGTGCCCCAATGCATGGAAAATGCAGTAAATAGTGGTGAAAGGGGTGGGGGGAGGGGGTAACATATGGACACAAAAACCAAGCACGAATACGGGAAAAGGATAAAATCAAAAGCAAATAATACAATAACTTAAACTTCGAGTCAAATTTGGGCATACACTTGTGCAGAGCATTTTTTGGGGAATGGTGTGTGTAAACTCATTCTCTTGTTCTCTATTTGGCAGTAAAATATGAAATAACGCATTTGAACAATAATACCATTTTTGAATTCCAGCTCCCGTTATGTATACAGGATAATGAATAGTTTGGAAAACAAAAAAAGTATTTAAAAATATGTCATGAAATTTTTGTGACATGAAATGGTTAATCAGGGATGTACTAAAAACCCTTAAAACCAAAAAAAAAGGGGGGTAATGTTAGAGGGATGAATGGGCACATCGTTTTGTAAATGAACAAAAGAAGGGGGGTTGTTGGGGGATCTCCAGAAAGTAGGTGAATATGGGCCCCAGTAATTTAAGTGTCTGAATAGTCACAGCATTACTGTGGTGGGTAGAGACCGGAAAAAGTGAAGGAAAGAACGTCAAACGTACAAAGGAATGGGTAGGTGTGCCTGTTTATGGAATGAGCACTAACTGATAATCACAGGTGACAAATTTCAAATTTACGTGGACATGAATTTCAATGAACATCCCCTTAAAGCCTGGGCAATGTTTTGGTATTAGGAGCGGGTTGTGGGAAGTGACCTTTAATGACCTGAGAATAAAAGAGTGTTTTTAAATGCAGGATGAAAAACGTGTTTGTTTGTGAGGAAGGGATAAAAATTTAAAGGAAGCTGGGAAAAGTATGGAAATTCTTTTTTATTTTAGTTGTTTACAGAGAGTAGTAAGGTGGCTAAATTTTCATTCGGATGATACAAAGGTTTAAAAATTTGCAGTGTCCCTTTTTGTTTTAACCGCTTTTCCCCATATGGGGGGGAGATTTGTAGCAATCCATTTTGTATTTTTCAATACCGAGCACCGACATTTAGGGGCTTTGCATGGAAATTCAGCTGATGGGGAATATCTATCCCTAATTCTTTTTACCCTTTCGGGAAACGGATCTATTTCTGTTAAAAGATACCTGAAAACTTCAGATTTCGGGTGACATCGGGTCGGGAAAGGTCATTACGCCCCCTTGTCTGTCCCTACGAGGAAGTGTGGGGTGTCCCCCGAGGGATGAATAAAAGGTGCTTTTTAAGCAGACTAAATGGTAAGATTTTTTCAGATCTTACACAATTTATCCATGCATCTTTTTGGAATTCTTTCCCTTTCCGGGAGAAATACACAGGCAATGCACCTCGAAAAAATTCATGGAAAGCTTTTGCAAGTTTTATTTTGGGACGGAACTAGCTCACAATATCTGGAAAGTATCCCCGAATACATATGTGTTTTTTCCCAATAAGAGGGTACAAAACCTGAAAAGGGTGTTACAGATGACCTCAAAAAAATTCGGAATGACTTTTCACAATTTCAAAAATTAAAAAAAAAGTGAAAAAATATTACTAAATTTTAAAATGACATCAGGTTTCAACATCAAGCAAGCCATATTTCAGTCTTTTGTATTTTAATGTTCTGTGTATCTTGTTAAAAAAAGCCTGTATAATATATTGTATATAATATCTTTTACAAAATGTAACATCATATATGAAAATAGAATACCCATTGTAATTAATGGAATAAAGTGTTTAAATTTGAATTTGATTTAGTTGGTGGAACCTTTAAAGGGGTCGACCTACATGCTTTTTACCATATTTGGGGAAAGGGGGAAAAAGTATCTCTCGAGCCATGTAATGGCCCTTTATATGCCACAGTGAGCTGCTTTGCGTACTTATGCTGAGCTGAAAAAACTCTAGGTTCCAAGTATTCCCAAACACAAACTCTCGGTAAAAAAGGGGTTTTTTATTTTTCTTGGGGTAGCTTTCTTTAAAGGGGGGTGCTGTCGCCCATATAAATTGTCGAAGGGGAAGGGGGGCCCAAATGGGGCCCAAGGCTTTGCTTTTTTAGCTTTTCTAATAGGGCTTTTAAAGTGACCCTTTTGCTGCGCATGGCGAACTTTTTCCTCAGAGGAAGGGTCTAATGCTGGGGTTTACTGCATTAGCTAAAACCGACCCTGGGGGCTCTGATCTTTGCAAACTAAAAGGAAAAGG
>NW_023654017.1:0-4734 GCF_015228065.2 Penaeus monodon
TCATTCTGGGCGTCCTACGGCAAGCTGCAAGAGACCATCTCCTGCACAAAATGTTATGGAAGTTCTGCTGCAGTCCTGCTGAAGAACGACATTGGTTTACTTCTGTTCAGCATGAAGATGAAAAATGGGCATGTAAGATGCTCCAGAGAGATCTCTGCCATGGATGTAGCTAGCTCATTGCAACATCTTTTTTGTCCTTGAGGGTTATGCCATCTATCTTCAGAGCAGGTTGTGTGACATAGATATGCTCTTTCCAGCGATCTTACGCACCTTGTCCCATACCCATGCTAAGGGGGTCCCAGAGTTAATTGAGGAGACATACGTGTCTCCACGAAGTCCTCTAGCCTCCTTTAGCACTTGCCTGTCCTTGGCTCAGGTCCTTTTTGTAATGGATCAAGGATACATTGCTAGGGCTGTCGTTTCAACTGCCTTAATGAAGCTTTTCTTGCTCTGACAGCTTGTTAGCATTCATCAGACCACCATGGTACTGAGGTACAGAGGTCTTCAAGCAGGTGGTGACAGGATTGTGTTTTACAGTGATCTTACACACCTGTCATTAAACCCATGCTAAGGTCTCAGAGTTAATTTGAAGAGACATATGTCTCCATGTACATCTGTCAAGCCTCCTTACCACTCGTGCCCTTGGCTCAGGTCTTTTATAATGGATTCAAGGTTACCATTGCTAGAAGTGTCATTTCAACTGCCTGAATGAGGCTTTTCTGCTCCACAGTTATGTCATTCATAGAACACATTGGTACAGAGTCGGACAGTGTCACTGTTCAGTAAACTGCACTACTCTTAAGAACAAGGATTCCAGGCCCTTCCTCGAGGTTGCACAAAGTGTCTCCCCAGAGGTAATCCGACCATAAGTTCTCCCAAGAGTAGAAATTGATGTCGCAACTGTCAAGTAGATGTTCCAAATCATTTATGTTGAGATTATGTGGGGGAAGGTAGATGGATGCAACAGTGTAAGGTCATGTAAGCCTATTCTCACAGCCTTCACCTGCAGTGTTACGATGGATGGCCTGGAAGGGAATATCTGATGTATGATTACTGTACTCCTCCATGAGGTCCCATTATAATGGACTTGAACTTGGAATCCTCTCAGGAAATTGATTTTTTTTCCTGGTCATAATCTCTTGTAGGCATACACAAACTGGGTTACATGAAGCTATCAGATGTTGCAGGTCTTCTCATTTTGCTAAATTCCTAACATTCCATTGGATTAGGGTATCCAGTTCTTCAAATACTCTTCATAAGTGTTTGGTAGTACCTGTGGTAAGGCCCACTGGCTCCAATCTGTTTGGC
Source organism: Penaeus monodon (assembly GCF_015228065.2). Classification (NCBI taxonomy): domain Eukaryota; kingdom Metazoa; phylum Arthropoda; class Malacostraca; order Decapoda; family Penaeidae; genus Penaeus; species Penaeus monodon. Next base: position 1,309 of record NW_023654017.1, read on the forward strand.
TGTCCCTTCCAGGATGTTTGAGTCCCTTTTGAGGTTGTTTCATCTGCAGAACTAGTTTCCAAGGCTTCCTTTGACAGGCTCAGGATTTCTTTGCTTGGGCAAAGAACGGACCTGAGGACTTTGGTTACTAAGCATTCTGTCTCTAGCAGCAGAGGCCCCTGTGGATGTGGTGGCAGTGGGGATGTCACTGTTTGAGGCCTCTGGAGCCTTGACTGATGGCTCCAAAGTCTTACTTTGGGAGGAGACTCCTCAATAGACCCCTCACCCCTACTCCTTTCTGGTGGAGCAACTCACCAGAGGCAGTGTCAGCAATTTGGGACTGAGGTTTAAGGAGTGGCAGACTGTGTGGTGTAATAAATTATTGGAGGGCAAGGAATGGCTGGGAAGGAGGATGGGCTAGAACCGAGCTAAGGACTTACCTCACTTTGCCTCTGGGAAAAACTTTCCCCTTGCTCCTTATTACCAATTTTTCAAATTTGCATCTTTTACATTACTTTGAAGAAGCTTCATGACTTCTTTGCAGTGGTAACAGCATATTGCACCTGGACAGTTGTCTCTCCCTGATGACCTGTTGTACCACACTTACACAACTCTTGGTTGTCCATTTTCCTTAAAACGGAGAGTTGGCTCCATGCCATAACCCTCGCAGTGTAAGCACCGCATAGGGTTGGGTACATACAGCTTTACCTTGAGGTGGTTCCATGCCAACTTAACTGATTCTGGAAGGACTAATATGTTAAAGTTAAAGGAGAGCTGTGTCGACTGTTCCAGACCATCAACTTTCTTCTAAAAGTTTTACTGCTATACATTAAAATTCTTTAGTTCCTCTAACAATTTCTCCTCAGGATACTTCATCAGGTCTCAGGAAAAGACAATTTCCCTTACACTGATTGAGTTTTGTGAGGTGAACATGAAACTTGAGCCCCAGGAATGTTGCATATGCATGCAGACGGTCACTCTCGTCTGGTGACGAAACTATCTGGCTACCATCTCTCTTGGGGTGATGCAAGGATCACGTTGCACACACTCAAATATCTTCCGATGTACTCAAAAATTCAAGATCCATGATTAATACACCATCAATGGTCGTCACTACTAGGTATTTACTATATGAGATACTTTCATATTTACCAGTTGAAGATTCCTTATGGATTAGAGGAGGACTTTTCCCTTACCTGGTTTGGGAGCCCGGGAATCCATTACAGTTCCCATTCTTGCCCTTTGGAAGCTGGAAAGGTTCCAGCATGACAAGATGTGACGTTTTCCTGAGGAGAATGGCCAGGGATTGCATAGATCGTCAGGGAGATGGTAGTATCTTTGTAAATTTGTACAACTCATACAAATTAGAATTCTTCATCACCCACCCCCCCGCCAACCATGAAACGAGGGGAAGCAATAGTTGGGCTCAAAATCTCCCAACAGCCACAGGGGTAGTGAGGAAATATACGCAGCCACTACTACAGTACTGATAGTTGTGGGACCTATGGCGTACCTTTCCCTAGCCATATTTGACAAGCTAATTGACTTGACCGGACCTTGATCAAGCCACGCGTCTAACCAGAATAGAGGATCAAAGAGGTGTGTTGCTAGCTGCAGGCGCAGTATGCAGCATCGCTCACTACCAGAACTCCTGTCTCCTAGTAATACAGGACGCCACACACGGCAAACACATGTGGGAGAATTCTCCCTGTCCAAGATGGAATGAACCAGGGGAGGGTCACCTCCCTCTCTAGGCCTTGGTGCACCAGGAAGCCATTTTCTCTCCCTCACGTGACCCCTCCAGTAGGGTAGCCCTCTGGTCTGGCTCAAGTAGCAAGCTAAATACACCTATTCCTCGCAAGATATGTTAATAGGAGTCACTGCACACCCATTTAATTAACGTTGGGCGTGTTAATGGGAGAAGAATGATAGTGCTAGAAGACAATGTTGAAGAGCGAAGATGTAAGTGTTTGTGTGTGTGTGGGTAGGTGTGGCGTGCAAGGAATAAAGGGCGGACGCGTGATGTAGGCGAGGAGGGCGGTTATCGCATTGTGCAAGTAGCCTTATTGAAATAAGGACTATCACCGTCATTGGAGGTGGTTCTCATTTGTGATGTCTCATCTTACAGTCGGGTTCAATAAACTAAGTATATGTATACAGGTTTATTATAATCAAATTAAAGATAAAAGACAGGGAAAACATTTAAACGATAAGAAACAGAATAAACAGTAAAATGGATGTTAATACAAAAGGAAATTAAAACATTTTAAAAACACATTTAAACCAAACATGGAACATAAAACAATTTTAAAAAAGCCTGAAACGATACAAAAAAATAGTAAAAAGAATGATAAAGAAACAAAGCTGATAAAAAGGAAAATAAAATGAAAGCATACAAACATGGTAAAAGAAAAAACAAAATGGCCCGATGAAACAAAGACCACGACATGGGAAGAGACGGCAGTTTCCTTGCCGACAAAGACCGCGCAATATTCTTGGCCCTTATTGAATAATCCCCACACATTCTGAACAGGGAACCCTTTTCCTGGTTCTCAGGCTGTCGCTAGCACCAGTAGCCAAAACCCCCTCTCTTTTAGGCTTCTTGGGACTTTCCGAGATTTTTAAGAGTGGTTTTTTGGAATTTAAATCTGAAAACAAGTTAAAAGGACTAAATTAAATCTAATTATAAAAAATCAAAAGTTATTGAAAATAAAAAAAGAACTTTATAAAAGGAACTCGGAATGATAAATCGGAATAAAAACTTAACTTATTAAATCTTAAAATAAGAAAAAGGATCACCCATGTTTTTTAGGCGTTGGTGGCAAGTACAAATACTGATTTATTTAAAAAAATACAAATGCAAAAGTGCATTTGGAACCACGTTTGGGGTCTTCTCCGGATTTAAAGACTGAGCTTCGGCGATGTCGACCGAAGTCCGGGTTCTGATCTTGTCCAATATGCATTCTTTATAAGAAAATATTCCCTGATATTCCCTTGTGGGAGGCAAAACTTGCCGGCAGCTCCGACAAAGAGTTGCACTCGAGTTTTATTTCGATGTTAGTCTCTTTCAGGCCTTGGGAAGTGGAGTGAAGTTAATAGAATAGATTAAACTTTAGTAACGATGCGGTTTTGCAGGTCGTTTACTACACTCCAGCAAGGCGGCTCATTAGTTTCATTGTTCCCAAATATAATTTTTTAAATTTATCATTGATGCCAATGTTCCTTATTATTCAGATTTACCCGTCATACCTCTCCTTTAATAAATGTTTTGGTTTTGTTTCACTGCTTGTTTTGCTATCATTCGCAACTCGTTCCCATCATTCTGTTTATTCCCCTTTTTGATTCTTATCATTATTGCACGCTTCTTTTTTTTCTTTTTTTTTGTAATGGCTCATTGCCTGATTATCGTACTTTTGCTGTTTAAAAAGATTTTTTTCTTTCTTTTTA
>NW_023654018.1:0-4732 GCF_015228065.2 Penaeus monodon
ACTTTAAATTTTAAAAATTTTTGGGGCTTCGGCGCTTTTTACTGAAAACTCGGCACCCGTGCTCCCAGGCTCGCCAAATCACCTCGGCGCTATTGTTGCCGGGTCTCCGAGGGGGGTGTCGACGGCGTAAATTGCTCCCTTTTTAAAGCTTTTAATTTTCTTTGTTCTCGTGTTCCCTTCTTTTAAAATTTTTTTGTTCTTTGTTTTTTTTTTCTTCATCATAAAGGGTTAATTTCTTTATTTTTTAAGTTTATTTTAAGGGTGGTTTGTTTTCCTAAAAAAAATTTTTTTAATCCCCCAAATAAAGTAACCCCTGTTAAAGAGCCCTATCCCGTTTTTCCCCTTCCCCCCCTCCTCCCCTCTTCCGTACTTGACCTAACTCACCCAGCCCCTCTCATCATCCTTCCAAGCTAATGTCCCTCACCAAATCCTTCCTCCATCTCACTGGTTAGGGTTTTTCCGACACGTGACTCTGCCCCCTGCACCCCTGCCATAAACCGGGGCTCCTTTGGGGCGTAAGGGTGCCAAACCGTGGGGGAGGAATGTCATGGCCCCGTGTTGATAACCCAAATGTGGTAGATCGCCAGAGCACACCCCCCAAAAGTCCTGCCGCCGACGGGGAGAAATCTCTGCTCGACGGGGAAAGGGAGGTAGCCTCTGTTACGATCCACTCGTATTCAACTCAGCCTCACGGTTGCCGGGGCACCACCGTGCCATGGGCGGAAGCCGTGCACGGTGGCGCCCCAAAGGGGGCCCGGATAGGCCACCTTTCCCGCTCCCAACCCCCCGTTGCCGAGTGGACCCAGCCCGCGCGGTGGCCTCCCCCGCCCGTGAGTTAGCTCATGCAAAGCAGCCCCGTTATGCCAGGGCAGCGAAACCCCGGGGCGCGGGGCCTCCCTTGCTCCTTTGTCCCCTTTTCCTCGTCCTATCACTATGCCCCCAAATTTTACCCCCCATGTTGGGTTAAGCCCCATCTTTCTCTCTTATAAAACCTTTTTCATTGCCCCCCCCCCCCTTTATCCTTCCCCCCCCCCCCCCTTCTTTCCCCCCCGGCAACGGGGCTTTTCTTTAACTTTTCCCTTACCTACCTTTCCTCTTCGAAATGAGGATGAATCCAGGTGATTTCGAAACTGTAGTCTCATTTTCAAAAAATCTATTTTTTTTATTGTGGGTTTTTCTTCCTACCAAACACAACACCACACACACACCACACAACACACACACAACACCACACACACAAACCACACACATATTTTATTATATATATATATAATTTTATATATATACAATATGCTCACAAACAGGAAATAAAATATATTTATATATAAATATATATCTGGGTAATTGCATACATATATTTAATTATATTATTATATATATATTTTAATAATATATATAAAAATTATATATATATATTATATCTATATATATTTATTTATGTATTAAAAATATATATATATTATATATAATATATATTATATATATTTTATATATATTATGTAAATATTATATTAAAATTATATATTATATTATATATATATATATTATATTGAAAATAATAAGCAATGCCCCATTGATATCGATAAAATAAAAAACCCCCCCACCCGGATCGAACCTAGGTCCACCCGGGTATGAAACCGGAGGCCATGCAAACCAACCAGCCAACCCCCCACTAAAAGGGGTGTGCAACTGGATCTTACTACCCATAGACATTCCTTCACCATCTTGATAAAGACAGCGGGAAATTTTTTCGCTCACTCCCCCTGGGCACTCGGTGGAAATTTATTTGCAATTCAAATCCTAAGTCGATGTCCTGAGGTATATTTTTAAAATGGAATAAAGCAATGCCGCATTGATATCGATAAAAACAACCCTCCCTGCCAATTCGAACCAGTCACTCCGGTATAAAACGGAGGCCAGTCAAACCCCATGCCACACTACCCACTAAAAGGATGTCAACTAGGATTTACAGCTCCATAAAATTACCTTCTACTCTACTTGGGGTAATGAAGCGAAATTTTTACGTCACTCCCCCTGGGGACTCGGTGGGGAAAATTTTTTAGCAAATTTAAATCCTAAGGCAGAGTCCTGAGGGATATTTATGAAAGATGGAATAAAGCAATGCCGCATTTATATCGATAAAAAACAAACCCCCCCTGACCAGATTCGAAACCCAGGGCACTCCGGGTATAAACCGGGGGCCATGCTAAACCAACCATCCAAACCCCCCCTAAAAGGGGTGTGCAACTAGATCTTTCTAGCTCCTAGACATTACCTGTCTACTCATACTTGATAAAGAAAACAATTTTACGCTCACTCCCCGTGGGGACTCGGGGAATTGTTTAGCAATTCAAAACCCTAAAATCAAAAGTCCTGAGGTATATTTTTAAAGATGGAATAATCAATCCGATTGATATCGATAATAAAAACCCTCCCGACCGGGTTCGAAACCTAGGTCACTCCGGGGGGGATGAAACCGGAGGCCATGCAAACCAACCATGCCACACGACCCCAAAGGAGTGTGCAACAGGATCTTACTACTCCAAGACATTACCTGTCTACTCATACTTAGTAATGACGCGAAATTTTCGCTCACTCCCCGTGGGCATCTGGAAAATTTATTTAGCATTCAAATCCTAAGTCGATGTCCTAGGTATTTATGAAAGATGGAAAAAGCAAAGCCGCATTGATATGTAAATAACAACCCTCCCTGACCAGGATTCGAACCTGGTCCTCCGGGTATGAAACCGGGGGCCAGTGCAAACCACCATGGGCCCCACGCCCCCCTAAAAAGGGGTTGGGGGAACTAGGGTCTTACTACTCAAGACATTACCCTTTTACTCATCTTGATAAAGACAGCGAAATTTTACGCTCATCCCCTGGGCCTCGGGGGAAATTTATTTAGCAATTCAAATCCCAAGTCAATGTCCGAGGTATATTTATGAAAGATGGAAAATGCAATGCCGCTTGATATCGTAAATAAAACCTCCCTGACCAGGATTCGAACCCAGGGCACTCCGGGGATGAAACCGGGCCATGCAAACCAACCATCCCCCGACCCCTAAAAAAGGGTTTTTCAACTAGGTCTTACTAGCTCCTAAACTTACCTTTTTACTCATACTTGAGTAATGACAGCGAATTTTACCTCACTCCCCGTGGGCACTCGGGGGAAATTGATTTAGCAATTCAAATCCTAAGTCAATGCCTTTTAGTGGGTCCCTGGGCATGGTTGGTTTAGCACTTCCTCCGGTTTTTTATACCCGGAGTGACCTAGGGTTTGAAAACCTGTCAGGGGGGGTTTTTATTTTTGATATCAATGCGGCATTGCATTATTCCTCTTTCATAATATACCTCAGGACATCTTACTTGGATTTGAATTGCTAAATCAAATTTTCCCCCGATCCCCCGGGAGTAGCGTAAAACTTCGCTGATTCTCAAATTGATAGCAGGGAAAGTCTATGGGGCTAGTAAATCCTGTTTGCCCTCCTTTTGTGGGTCTTGGCTGGTTGGTTTAGCACTGGCCCCCGGGTTTTATACCCGGGTGACCTAGGTTCGAATCCTGGTCAGGGGGGGTTGTTTTTTATCGATATCATGCGGCATTTCATATTCCCTCTTTCTAAAAATACCTCAGGACATCTGACTTAGGATTTGAAATTGCTAAATCAAATTTCCCCCGATTCCCCGGGGAGTGGCGTAAAAATTCGCTGTCATTACTCAAATGATAACAGGTAATGTCTATGAGCTAGTAATCCTAGTTTTTCACCTCCTTTTAGTGGGTCGTGTGGCATTTTGGTTTAGCACTGGCCCCCCGGTTTTTAACCCGAGTGACCTAGGTTGAATCCTGGTCAGGGAGGTTGTTATTTATATATATATAATATTAATATATATATATATTAATATAATATATATATTATAATAGTAAATATATATATAATATATATTTTAATTATAATTTTATATATAATATATAATATAATATTACTATATATGTATGATACTTTATATATATAATATATATTAATTAATATATACATATATAATTTTTATATACATTATATATAATAATACATATATATGTATGCAAATTTATATAATAATTATATAATATATTATATATATAATATTATATATATGTTTTATATTATATAATATATATATTAAAATAAAGTTAAATTTATATATTCCTGTTTTTTGGCGTATACGTATATATTTGTATATATATTATTATATTATATATATATTATAAATATATATATATATATATAAAATTTTATATTATGTATACCTATATATATATTATATATTTATTATAAAATATATAAACACATAATAATGAATACAATAAACGTACATCATATTAAATAATATACATATTATATATTATAAAATATATATATATATATATATTATATTATATATTATATATATACAAGTAATAAGTATAGATAGAAAAAGATAATAGAAGAAAAAATATTGATAGATATAGGTATATAGATAGAAATAGATAGATGGATATAGATTAGTATAAATCCCCCCATTTTTATCTATTCCTTTTTTTTACTACCTATTATTTCTATTTCTTACTACATTGTTTTTTGAAAATGTGTAATAATCCACACCACACCATATTAATTATTATATTTTAAAATTTTATATTAATATATTAATATTTTTTTAAAATATTTTTATAAAATATAAAATAAATAAAATATATTATATAAAAATATATATA
>NW_023654020.1:5000-17500 GCF_015228065.2 Penaeus monodon
GCTTTTACCCAGAGCCAAGTCGTAACGTTGGGGGTTCACCCTTTTACGTGTGTTTTTTGAATCCCTGGTCAGCCACTGTACTAGAGTAACATACAGCCTTTTACAACTAGCGGCAGCAAGAGCCATTGCATGCTTTTGGCATGAAACACGGACCACCACCCCCAAAGAAATCCACTCGACCGCTAAAGAAACATGGTTCCGAAAGAGAAAAAACCGTAAGTACAACCTTTTTGGGCCCCCCTTTTTCTTATTTCCCTTTTCCCTTCTTCTCCATAATTGTTTAAGCTGTTGTTTTTTTGTTGGTTTAAAGGTCTAATGACAGCAAATGGCACGGTCCTCACACTTTTTCCTTCCCCTCAGATCGCATTTCCGTTGTTGAGTATGTGATCAAAAAACCCCAACGAATATCATTCGTTATTAAGTAATTAAATTTTTTCTCTTTTTTTTAGAGATTTTGTTGTTTCATCTGCAATAAAATTTAACGCATTGTTGATTTTATCTATCAATATCATTTCATTTTTAAATCTCGTTCCTCTCTTCACCCCGAAATGAACCGTCCCTTTTCTTTCGCTTGCAGTCATTTTGGGAAAGAAAAAAGGGTTTTGTTTTCCGTTTTGACCTGACCCCCCACTTCTCTTTTCCCGGTCCGGTGGCGACGTGGGAAGGTCAGAATGACCCTTGGTTTCCCTGTAATTTGGTTATTTTGTTGACGCCTTGGGATTAACCATGTAATTGTTTACATTTGCTTTTTGGTAAACCGTTTCTATTGCCTAAACGGAGCTTGTAACGAAATTTTCATAAAATTTCCCATTTTTTTCTAATATAGCGTAGGATCCCCCCCATCATAGTCCCACAGGATTGCCGATATTGCCCGGGTTTGCTAACGCCTAATAGATCTGCGTTCCGTCTTCGAAAGTGGTACAATAAAAAAAGTTTATTCGTTCCGATCGGCACCTTTGAGTCGGTGTGACCCCCCTTACGTCCTTTAAATAATGTGACTAGGGTTTTAAGCTAGAATTATTATTCGCTTATTATCCTACCTTTTCACCTCTTCAAGTTGCTTGCATGTTTTGGGTATTCCCCAAGCGTTTTGTGTGATTCGGGGGATAATTTAATATCCTGGAAATTTTGCGAGCCCCCATCAAAAGATAGCAGAAGAGGAAGAGGTTTATTTATAGTTTTTCTCTGGCTTGATCCCGCTTCAGTCATAAAACGGCAATTGGGTAAAATCCCCCTGTTAATAAAAGTCTAACCATCTAGTTTAGACATTACCTCGGCAAGTTTCAGAATTGCTGACCCGAGAAATTTGCTTGTTAATAGCTTGCGATATTTTTTCATGCCATCATTCATTCATCATACTTTTCTTGTTGCCATATCATTAAGTTGAATTCAATGTGGTGTTGAAATATCTACATTGCTTAATTTCTTCAGTTTTGTTATAGTGAACGTTAATATTCTGTTTTGTGATTCATTCTCTGGGGTGAGGTCACTCTTCGTTTCCCTCTCATTCGCTAGCGGGTCGCCCACACCGCAAACACCGCACCTTCCCTCTCACAACGCAGGACAAAAGACACTGAACCTTTTCATAATAGGATTGGTTGCGGGGTCTTTTGCCGGCATAAATTTATATGTTCTCTTTAGCCCCGCAATTTGTCTGTCCCCGTAAACAGTGACCCCGTACATATTTTACAAGTTACATCTATTTCTTCCCTGTGTACAACTGGGTTCAAGTAAATCCTTGCGGTTTGCCGATGTTTGTTTCCCTTATCTACTCTCATATCTAAAAGACGGTTGGATTCAACCCCAGTTCCTGCGGATGGCTACTAAACGTCTCCCTCTTCTATTTTCTTCTTTATCTTTGTGATGTAAACCCCAATAAAAAAAAATAATGAAAAATAGTTAAAAAAAACCATCATTAAAACTGCCATTTTTTAAATAAATAACCGGCTAGTGGGTAGTTAAACCCACCCCCTCTTCCTGTTGCCTTTTTTATCCTTTTACTCTGGCCCTTACAAATAAACCTGGTTCCCCACTATTTTATTGCAGTGGACCCGATTATATCCGAACACTAAAGGAAGATTTTGCTGCAGAGTGGTCACCTTAGGATGCTGTGGGAAGGTCCCCATGGGCCCGCAAGACCAGATGTTCATCAGAGCAGGCTTTAAAGCCCTCCATGATTGTTTGTGGACGGGCCGTTTGCCTGCCCGAGACGCCCCGAATGCCCCCCCCCCCCCCCCGAGACGGCCGCTGATCCATTAAACTCCCGAGCTCGTAGTGCAAGTATCAGCCCCCTGAGATGAAACCCTGCCCGAACGCCAGTAGATCAGAGAAAGATTACGAGCCCAGGACGAGCATTCGCCGAAAAGGACCTGGACGAGATATGTGAACATGTGGTCGAGGACGCCACAGAGTTAGGCCGGGACCAAACTACAGGAGGTCTGACAATCCGAAGTCAAGGAGACTGTCCCAAGACTTTCGAGGAACTTTGTGGACCCTCGAAGAAAAGGAATGGGCCATATGTAAGCTTAGCCTCGCCCCGGGCTTTTGCCCTGAAGGGAAGCCTGGCCTGTGTCCGACTAATGCCAAACTCCCCCCACGTGTTTTCCAGCTGGTGCTGACTGGGCTGAACCTAGCCCCTTAAACGCTGTGGTCAGCCACAGCATAACCTCCAGGTGAAAATTTGAAACTTCCGCCCCTGGGTGGGGGCGAACCCCCCGACCCTTAGATGAGGCCCGACTGTACCACTATCCTACCCAGAGGCCGGGGACTTGAGGACGACAGATTACACCAAGCGGGGGAAATAAAGGAACCAGGACGAGCAGCATGAATTTAAACCAGGACAACACACAGATGAGACATAGCGGTTAAGTCCCCCTTGAGGCATATTTTAAGACGCCCCCGGGCGGGGCCCGTATAGGTGGCCGGCGATGTCATGCAGCAGACGGACCGGTGAAACCTCACTCGCTCCCCCCATGCTTTCCTCAGGCTGCTTCTATTCGTTACTCCAGCTGAACGTCACTCCCTTATACCAAGGATAACCTGGCCCCTTGGCGAGTTTTCGTCGCCAGCGCCCAACAGGGTAAGGCCGTAGCCCCGCTCCCCCGGGCAAGCGACCTGACCCCGCGACCCCAGCATACACCCATATAAAAAGACATGTCTCGTGTTCTTATGTAGCGACCCATACTACCCCCCTTGGAAATGCAGGGGTCTCCCCTAGATTTTGAAGGATACCCTCCCGACCCACAGGGAAACGGAAATGCTACCGTTTTATTTTATTTTTATTTATGTTTCTCTTTGTCTTTTTTTTTTTCTTTTTTTTTGAGTTTTATAAACCTCTACCTTTTTTTTTACAACGAAGTTAAAACCATTTTTTTTATCTATTTTTACTTTTAAGCACTTTTTTTAGTCTTGGGTAAGTAACTCTTCATTCCCGGGCCTTACTGCCTACTATAGATCCTTGCTGGGGTCTGCTAATGGGCCCGGAACTTGGTGGGGGTAGCAGGGCAATAGTTGAACGTCTTAATACGGCCGATGTCACCGCGGAGCTTTTGACGTTGTTTTTTTTTTTTTGTGGTTTCCCCTGCGGTCGTAGGACAAGGTTTTTATTGCGGTAAATGAGTTTTTTAAGCCTTTTTTTTACATTTATATTTAAAGAGAAAGTGCCAGTTTTTTTTTTTCTTTTTTTGGGGGGGGCCCTTTTCTTCGTTTTCCCCTTTTGTACTTTTTTCAAACTTTTTGTGGGGATTTTTCCGGGTTTTATATTTTAAGGGTTTTTTTTTGTGTATTTTAAGTGTATTCCTTTTAATGTTTTTTTTAACAAAATTGTGATTTTGAAGGTGAAATTCCTCCTTTTTCCTTAGCCTTTTATTAGAGACACATGATACCATTATTGGCTACCGGGTGGCAACCCAATGACGTCCTTCTATCAGCCCTTCAGGCGGGACAACGCACTCCCCTCGGATTTAACACGCTTACCAACAAACCCTTGTGAATTAGGTCCCCTTTCCTTTTCTCACGCGCACGTTTTCCTTTTTGCCCTTTTTACACCTTCTAGACGCCCTCCTCCCTTTCGATACATGATTGTTCCTGGACGTACTAACCGGGTGGTTTGGCACTTCAAATACCTAATTACAAGGGTAATTTAAGTAGATCACTAAAACTAACTGCTTGTGTCACTCTTAGAAATAAAGAGTGACCGAAAAACAGTAAATCAATACCCCTGCAAGCCAATTTATTGGGTTCTATACCCGTTATAATGTTGTGTGTGTGTTGTTTGTGCCCATATACATACTCACAAAAAATAATGCACACACCACACAAAAACATATTAATATATATATATATATATATATTATATTATTTTTATATAATATATTAATATATATATATATATATATATAATAATTCATATTATATATATAAAATTTTAATATATATATTTATATAAAATATTCTATTATTTATATTAATATAAATATATATATAATATATATATATATATTATATTATATATATTTTATTAATTATATATATATATATATATATTTATATTATATTATATATTATTATTAAAATATATTATTATATTATATATATATGTACTACTTTTATTATATATATATATATATACATATGTATATATTTTTAGATATTATATTATTTTATATATATGTATATTATTATATATTTTATATTATTTATATAATATATATGTTATTATTATATATGTATATATATATAAGGGTATATATTATATAATATATATATATCTATATATAATATATATAATGCCCTGTGGGGTGTGTGTGTGGGGTGTGTGGCACGCACGCACATATGCGGCGGACGCAGGATTTCCTTCATTACGGCCATGAGCCGGGCTTAAATTAATTTGCGGTGATAATAGTTTATGTATGCCTATATAATTATTTATATATACATATATAACTATAGACACACACAAACACACACACACAAATATGATAGTATTATATATATTATATATATATATATAATATATATATATATTTTGTTTGATTCTTTGTCTATATATATATATATAATAATATATTATATATATTATTTGCATTTTTATTAATTATTATATATAATATATATTATATATATATTATGAATATATCTATATATATATATTATATTAATATATCCATATATTATACATATATATTATAATATATATATATATAATATATATATATATATAATATATATTATATATAAAATTATATATATATATATTCCGTAATGGGTTTTTGCCACTCAGGCGTCGAATTGCAAGCACAAAGGGTATATAAATCGGCCGTGAAGAATCTCAATTTTTATTTGCAAACGTTTCGAAGGTTTTCACACAAGCCTTCATTCTCAATGCTGAAAGCAGAACCAGATAATAATTCGTTAGAAGTTTTTACATAACAAGGGGGGGTTTTCTGGAATTTTAAACAAAATACGTAAATAAAACGGTAGACACAATAAGTAAAACCAAAATAATAAACAGAGAACATAGTAACCAAGAATATATGCTAACTAAAAAACATAATAAGAATAAGTAATGTAAACTGACCAGATTGGTTTTTGTGTAAGGGTGGTTTTAATGTGTAAAAAAGCTAGTTGCGGGGGTTTTTACGTTTGTTTTAGTTTCTGGCTTCATCTTTTTTGATCAGGAGGGTTTTCGAAGGTGATGAGGTCCTGGCGGGAAGAATGAGAGGATAAAATATTGAAATCTTTGTTCGAGAAGGGGTGTGAGTGTTCAAGTGAATGTTCTCTTATTGCCGAGAAAGGATGGTTTTTGCTCAGGGGGAGGCCAGTTTTGAAGGACTTTCCCTTTTTATGTTCGTAGATGCGGTGTGGGCAGCCACGTGAGGTTGACCCCACGTACCTACCCTTGGGCAGCTAGGACAGGTAAATAAATATACCACATTAGAACATAATTTCCAGAACTATAGTTTCATAGGTTGTTTTCATGAACTTTTGCTATAGTAATTGGAGTTACTGAAAAAAAAATGACTTAATCTGGGGGTAGTTATTCCGTAAGAGTGTTTTTTTAACTGTTTCCCTGATTTCATAGCTTAAATCACCCAATATTGGTATTTAAACATACTTATGGTCTCTTTTGACAGTACAGACAGTTTGCTGGTTGGAAATTTGTTGTGCAAAAAAGTTTTTTGTTATTTTATCAAACAACTGTAAGGGGTATCCATTTGTTTTTAAAGAGTTTTTTTAGAAATAAACAATTTCCCTTGATGAAAGGCTGCCCAGTTACTACACAATTGTAGGCCCTAGTGATCAAGTTTTTTATACTGTTTAATTTTGTATAAAATATGGGGTAAACCTGAGGGAAGTGTAGGCCGAGGCCAGTGAATGTTGGTTTACGGTAGATACTTAGTATTGGAAGGTGCCGTTGTTGTTGGTAACCATAGTATCAAAAAAAGGATAGTTGGTTTGTTTCTTTTTGCACTTCACATGTAAATTTGATGCTATGGTGTTTGGAATTCAGATAAGTTAAAAAAAGATTTACGGGGGAAAAGGGTGACTAAACAGCGGGAAAAGTGTCGTCAATGTATCGACGTTTAATAAAGAGGTCCTGAATTCAGGCGGGGCTTTTTTCTGAGTGGCAACCCTTACGGAATACATCAGAAAAAATATGGCAAAACGGCACTCAACACCTTCAGGAGGACGGAAAACCCCTCCTTCCGCGAAAAGAAGGCTACAGAAAGACCATCCGATTCCTTAAACTAGTAAAGACTATCGGGGAAATTCCCGAACTTTGTCAACTTCCGGGTTCACAATCCTATGTTTGTATACACCGAAATATATCGTTCATGGTGCCTTCCAACTCCTTAACCGTGAGATTAATAGACAATAAAGAAAGGAGACTGCTACCAGTAAGCAGCTTAATAATGACCTTCACTTTTTGAAATCCACCCTATCTCCTATAGATTTTTCTTTGCATTTCCAGATTAATTAAGGCAATGTGGATAACAAACTACGTAAGTGGACCTTTTGTACACAACAAAAAACTTTTAAACCTAGGCATTGATGGAAAGAAAAAAGGGGGGACAAGAAAAAAGAAATTTTTTTAAACCCTTTTCCCTAACAAATTTTTTTAACTGAAGAACAAAAAGATGTACTAGCCTATGGCTTAGACTACTGCCTACCCCAAACCAAAATTTCCCTTTTTTCTAGATTCTATCTGAAACTTTTGAGAAACTTTTTTTACACCATAAAAATTGTGATATTTTATAACAACAACCTTCATAATGAAACAAATAACATCACAACTATAGCCAACAGCATTTTTTAAAAAATTCCTCGCAGCAGTCAAGGCAAACTCATGATTCTAAGGATTTTTTTTGTCACCTTTTAAACAATCCCTACAAAAAGACAACACAATAATAATTCCCAAAACCCAGAAAAAGGACGTGGAGTTTGTTATCTTAAACAAATGTGACTATAAAAAAAAGATAAATGGCTATTCTAAATGACCACAAAAAAATTCAACAAAATTACAGCTGAAGTTTCCACCCACTTACTAATACCGGGAAAGACAAATAAATAGATTGCTTCTTTACAATTAAATCCTCTATCAGTGTTATAACCTACAACCTTCTCATGACTTCTGGCTCCAGACCTGGCACACTTTTGGGCTGCCTAAAGTTCACAAGGAAAAATATTCCCCTATAGACCCCATCATTTCATCAATTGGCACTTTTAATTTTATAATGTTGAAAAAATTTTTCTGGTCCCCATCATCGTCCCATAACTACTAATCATAAAACATTGATAATTCCCACATTTTTTTTGCCAAAGAATAAACATCACTGACTTCCAAAAACCCGTCATAATGGCGAGTTTTGATGTTGAATCACTATTTACAAATGTACCACTAAAAGAGACCACAGAATTAATAACTAAAACCCTGGACACCTACTCCCTGAACAATTTGGATTAAATAAGGATAACTTAAAAAAAATTACTTGAAACCACAGCCCATCTTTCCCAGTTTTTTACTTTTGATGATTGCCTTATACCCAAACAACGGTGTAGCCATGGGCTCCCCTCTAGGCCCCTCCAAATGCCAATGCATTTCTAATTTTATCACGAACAAAACTGGCTTAGAAAAAGGGCCCGCCTTAATTCAGACCTCTTTATTATCGTCGATACATTGACGACACTTTCCTGCTGTTTAGTCACCCTTCCCATGTAAATCTTTTTCTAACTTATCTGAATTCCCCAAAAACCCCAGTATCAATTTTACATGTGAAAGTGGGAAAAGAACAACCAACTATCCTTTTTTAGATACTATGGTTACCAACAACAACGGCACCTTCCATACTAGTACTCCGTAAACCAACATTCACTGGCCTCGGCCTACACTTCCCCCCAGTTTTTTTCCCCATATATATACAAATTAACAGTATAAAAACTCTGATCACTAGGGCCTACAATTTTGGGGTAGTAAACTGGGCAGCCTTTCATCAAGATTGTTATTTCTAAAAAAATTCTTTACAAAAAATGGATACCCATTACAGTTGTTTGATAAAATAACAAAAACTTTTTTGCACAACAAATTTTCCAACCACAAAAATGTCTGTACTGTCAAAAGAGACCATAAGTATGTTAAACTACCCCTAATTTGGGTGATTTAAGCTATGAAAACAGGAAACAGTTTAAAAAAAACTCTTACGGAAAAACTACCCCCCAGATTAAGTTTTTACCTTTTGTTTTCAGTAACTCCAATACTATAGCAAAGTTCATGAAAAAAACCTTGAACTATAGTTCTGAAATTATGTTTTTAATGTGGGTTATTTTATTTCCTGTCCTAGCTGCCCAAGCTAGGTACGTGGGGTCACCTCACGATGGCTGCGACACCGCATCTACGAACATAAGGAAAGTCCCTTCAGAACTGGCCTCCCGCTGAGCAAACCATCCTTCTCGGCAATAAAAGAACATTCACTTGAACACTCACACCCCTTCTCGAACAAAGATTTCAATATTTTATCCTCTCTTCCTTCCCCGCCAGGACCTCATCACCTCTGAATCCCTCCTGATTTAAAAGATGAAGCCAGAACTAAACAACGTAAACCACCGCAACTAGCTTGTTTTACACATTAAACCACCCTTTTTCCACAAACAACCAATCTGGTCAGTTTTTTACATACTTTATCTCTTATTATGTTTTTTTAGTTAGCAAAATATTTCTTGTTACTATGTTCTCTGTTTATTATTTTGGTTTTACTTATTGTGTCCTACCGTTTTAATTTACGTATTTTGTTTAAATTCCAGAACCTCCCCCTTGGGTTTTATGTAAATCTCTAACGAATTAATTATCGGTTTTTTGCTTTTCAGCATTGAGAATGAAGGCTTGGGGTGAACCTTCGAAACGTTTGCAAATAAAAATGAGATTCTTTTACGGCCGTATTGATATACCTCTTTGTGCTTTAATATATTATATATTATATTAATATTATATTTATATATATATTCATATATATATACATACATATATAATATATATAAAATATATATTATATTATAATATCCCATACATACATATATATTTCAATATTTATATTAAAACATATCATACAACATATATATATACAAACTTTAAAATACCTATAAATATACATATACATATATATCAAAATACATATATATACATATACATATATATACTTAATAATAAAATATATTATACAAAAATATATAACCATATACATATTAATATACATATTACCATATTATAACATATACATATATAACATATACATATATATACTATAATAACATATATATAACAATTTTACTATAAAAATAATATACATATTTATAATATATACTATATATACTAATATATACATATATATACATATATATATACATATTATTACTATATATATCATATATATAACATTAAAAATATTATATCCATATTAAAAATTTTACATATATATACATATATATATACATATATATATTATATATCATATATTATACATATATTATTATTATAATATATATACATATATAAATAATATACATATATAATATACCCTATATATGTATAATTTAAAATATACATATATTACATATATATACAAAATTTCATTATCTAATATACATATATATCTTAATAATATAATTACATATATATAATATATAACATATATATAACATATATAATAATTATTAAAATATGTAAAATATTACATTTATTATAAAATAAAATATGTTATATACATATTGTAATAATAATATTATATTATATATATTATTTTAAATATAGAATTATATTTTTAAAATTAATTAATAAAACAAATATTTATTTGATATATATGTTATATATTATATATACAATATATATATACATATATATATGTAAATAATATGTATATATTTTATTATATATATAAAATTATTTGTTATATTATTATATATATGTATATATAATTTAATTTTATGTATTATTGTTATATATGATATACATATATATGTATTTTATATGTATATATATTAAAATATATATATTTGTTTTATATATGTAATAAAAATATATATATTAAAATATATTTAATAATATGTATATATATGATATAATATTTATATATTTTATATATATGTATATATATTATTGTAATAATTTATATATAAAAATTTATATGTATATATATATCTATATATATTTTAATTATATATTATATGTTTTGTAATATATATATATATATAATATATATGTATATTTTGTCTATATTTACTGTTATTCCTAATATTTTTTATATCTGTATATATATAGGTATATTGGGTTATAAAATGTTTTATATGTATATATATCTATATATTTTTAATTATAAAGTACTCTTTATAATATACTTTAATATATGTTATTTTATATATGTATATATTAGTATATTTATGTCATATAGATATTATATAATATTATTTTATTAATGTATATTATTACTATAATTATATTTTATTCATGTATATCTTATATGTAATTATTATATATATATATTTTAATTTATTATATATATTATTATAATTTATATGTATATATATGTATTGATATATGTATATTATTTATCCTTTTGTATATATATGTATATAATTCATGTTCTTCTTTATCATATGTTATATATTATCAATGTTATATCTATCTTGTCATTTTTTTATATATTTTATGTATATTTATGTTATATTTGTTTTATGTATTTATATGTTATATATGTCTATTATGTATTTTTTTCTATTGTATTATATTATATCTAATGTATTTAGGTTCATGTATCTTTTTTGTTTTATAGTTATTTTATTGTAATATTTTGTTTTTTTTATGTTATGTTCTATGTTGTATCTTTTTGTCTCTGTATTAGGGCTTGTTATTATGTATCTGTCTTTTGTTCTGTTTTACTTCTCTGTCTAGTTATATGTATATGTCTTATCTGTTCTGTCTATTTTTGTCTCTGTCTTTCTTGTCTATGTATCTTCTGTCTTGTCTCTCTCTGTCTCTGTCTCTCTTGTTTTGGTATTCTCTTTTACTTGTCTCTTCTGTCTCTTTCTATCTCTGTATATGTATATATTCTCTTTTTCTCTCTGTTCTGTATTCTTGTTTTTGTCTTCTCTTAGTCCTGTTCTCTCTGTCTCTGTTCTCTCTGTCTCTTTGTCTCCTGTCTCTGTTCTCTTGTCTCTGTCATCTCTTGTCTCTTTTTCTATGTTTGTTTATGTATCTATCTTCTCTTTCTGTCTCTCTCTGTCTTGTCCTTCTTCTGGGCTCTGTCCTCTCTCTGTTTGTTCCCATTTTTCTGTTCTCTCTGTCCTCTGTCTCTTCTTTTCGATTTTGTTTGTTTCTTAAGTTCTGTTTTGTTTTCTGTTCTTTTCCTTCCTGCCTTCTTTCTCTATTTCTGTTTCTTCCTTTGTCCTCTTTTTGTTTTTGTTTGTAATCCTTTTTTTTCCAAAATCCCGTTTTCATCTCTGCTCGTCTTCTCTTTTGGGGTTTTTTGATGTCTCTGCCGGTTTTGTATATAATTTGATTTCGTCAATTCTGTATCATGCATTCCTTTATTCTCTGAGTGTTCTCTCTCCACGGGGGTTTCTTGATTTTCCTCTCTGTCTCGTACTCGGTTGTCCCCTGTCTATCCCTGTACCTCTTCTCTAGACTATAAATCTATCACACAAGAAATAAAGCGTAAATCTCAATTTTTTTTGCTTCATGTTTTGATGTTTCCCTGCTTCTAGTTCCCTTTTTTATTCTCTTCCTTTTCTTGAGATTCAAAATTGGATACCATCTTATTCCTTAATCCTTCGGAATGTTATTTTTCGTATTTTATTCAACTGCCCGAAGTTGTTTTTTGGGTAAGAATTTTATTTGTAAAACGTTGCGGGTTCCCAGTTCTGCTCATCTTGAAGGAAGGTCAGATTTTACCCGATTAAAATAATTCTGAAATTTTTTCAGAGGTGGGTTCCCTGAAGTTTTTATTCGAGGG
>NW_023654020.1:22500-25000 GCF_015228065.2 Penaeus monodon
AGCATCCGTTTCCATGTGGGTCGGCGAGGGTATCCCTTCAAAATCTAGGGGAGACTCCTGCATTTCCAGCCGGATAGAAATGGGGTCGCTACATAAGAACACACGAGACATGTCTATATATGGGTGTATGCTGGGTCGCGGTCAGGTCAGCTTTGCCCGGGGGAGGCGAGGGCTACGGCCTTACCTGTTGGTCGCTGGCGACAAAACTCGCCAAAGGGCCCCAGGTCATCCTTGGTATAAGTAGTGACTGTTCCAGCTGGAGTAAGCGATAGAAGCAGCCTGAGGAAGCATGGGGGGAGCGAGGTGAGGTCACCGGTTCCGTCTGCTGCACTGTACATCGCTCGGCCACCTACTTACGCCTCGCCCTCGAGGCGTCTTAGATATGCCTCAAGGGTGACTTAAAACCTGGCTAGTCCGTCTCATTCTTGTGTGTTGTCCTGGTTTAATTTCATGGTTTGCTCGTCCCTGTTGTCCTCATCCTCCTGGTCCTTGGTGTAATCTGTTCGTCCTCAATGTCCAGCCTCTGGGCTAGTATAGTGGTACATGTCGGCCTCTCATCTAAGGGGTCGGCGGTTCGCACCCCACCCAGGCGCGAGAAGTTACAATTGTCACCTGGAGGTTGCTGCTGTGGCTGGGCACCACAGCGGTTAAGGACTAGGTTCAGCCGAGTCAGCACCAGCTGACACACGTGAGCGAGTTGGCATTAGTCGACACAGGCCAGGCTCCCCTCATGGGCATAGCCCGGGCGAGGCTAAGCTTCACATATTGGCCTTATCTTATCTTCGAGGTCCACACGTCCTCGAAAGTCTTGCACAGGTCCTCCTTGACTTCGGATTTGTCTAGACCTCCTCGTAGTCCTGGTCCAGGCCTAACTCTGTGGCGTCCTCGACCACATGTCCTCACATATCTCGTCCAGGTCCTTTTCGGCGGCATGCTCGTCCTCGTCCTCGTAATCTTCATCTGGATCTACTGGCGTCGGGCAGGGGTGCGGCATCTCAGGCGGCTGATACTTGCACTACGAGCTCCTGGAGTTGAATGGATCAGCGGCGTCTCGGGGGGGGGGGGGGCGGCCATTCGGGGCGTCTCGGCAGGCAACGCCCGTCCACAACATCATGGAGGGCTTAATGCCTGCTCTGATGAACATCTGGTCTGCCGGCCTATGGCGATCCTTCCCACAGCATCCTAAGGTGACCACTTCTGCAGCAAGATCTTCCTTCAGTTCCGTGTCGGATATAATCGGTCCGACTGCAATAAATAGTTGGGGAACCGATCATATACGTAAGGGCCAGATAAGAGATAAAGAAAGGCAACAGAGAAGAGGGGGTGTTTAACTACCACTAGCCGGTTTATTTATTTAAAAAATTGCAGTTTTTTAATGATGGTTTTTAATCTATTTTCATTATTTTTTTTTATTTTGAGTTTTACTATCACAAAGATAAAGAAGAAAATAGAAGAGGGAGACGTCAGTAGCCATCCGCATGGAACTGGCTTGAACTACCAACCGTCTCTGATAGATATGAGAGTAGATAAGGGAAAACAACATCGGCAACCCGCAAGGATTTACTTGAACCACATTTTGCCCACACAGAGAAAAATAGATGTAACTTGTACATCATGTACGAGTCCACTCGTCACGACAGACAAAATTGCGGGCTAAAGAGATACATCATAAATTTTTTATGCCGGCACTAAGACAGCAACCAATCCTATTAATGAAAAGGTTTCAGTGTCTTTTGTCCTGCGTGTTTTGGAGAGGTGAAGGTGCGTGTGTATGCGTGTGTGACTGACAGCTAGCGTGAATGAGAGGGAAAAGCGAGAGTGACCTCACACAGAGAATGAATCACAAACATGAATATTAACGTTCACTATAACAAAACTGAAGTAAATTAGCATGGTAGATCATTTTTAACTACCACATTGAATTCAACATTAATGATATGCAACAGAATGTATGCATGAATGAATGATGGCATGAAAAAAAAATTCGCAAGCTATTTAACAAGCAAATTTTCTCGGGGGCAGCAATCTGAACTGCCGAGGTACATGTCTAGCTAGGCATGTTAAAAACTTCATTAACAGGGGGGGATCCTATACCCAAATGCCGTATATGACTGAAGCGACTCAAGCCAGAGAAATCTATAAATAACCTCTTCTCTTCTGCTATCTGTGATGGGCGCTCGCAAAATTTCCTAAGGATATTTAAATTATCACGAATCACACAAACGCTTGGATATACCCAAAACATGCAAGCAACTTGGAAGAGGGTGAAAAGGTAGGATTAATAAGCGAATAATAATTCTAGCTTAAACCCTAGTCCTACATTAATTAACGGACCCTAACCGCGGGTCACACCGACTCAAAGGTGGCCGATCGAACGAATAAATTTGGTTTATTGTACCTACTTTCGAACGACGGAGCGCAGATCTATTAGGCGTTTTTCGCAACCCCTGGCAATATCGGGCAAACCTGTGCACTATGATATGGGGGAAGATCCTACGCT
>NW_023654021.1:0-4731 GCF_015228065.2 Penaeus monodon
CAAACCAAACCCAAAAAAAAAACCCTAACCAAAACCTTAAACCCCAAAAAACCCAAACCAAAAAAAACCAAAAAAAAACCAACAACCCAAAAAACCTAAAAAAAAAAAACCCAAACCCCAAAACCTAAACCCCAAAAAACCTAAAAAAACCTAACTAAAAACCCTAAACCCAAAAAAACCAAAAACCAAAACCTATCTAAAAAAAAACTAACCCTTTAAATGTAAAAAAAAATATTTAAATTTAAAAATATAATATATAATTTATTTAATATATATATAATTTAATTTTTTTTTATGTATATATATTTTTTTGGTGGTGGTTGTGTGGTGGTGGTATTAATAAAAAAGTGTTTACAAATATTTTAATGTTATATTTAATTTATTTAAAATTATATATTATATTATATATATTAATATATAATAATTTATTATTATTAATATATAATATAATAAAACATATATATTTTTTTAAAATCCTTAATATCTATCTATTTCAAATATATACCCTAATTATATATAATATTATAATATATTATATATGTAAAATAATTATATTTATTATATATATTATATATATATAATATAATATTAAAAATATTTTAAAAATATCCATACAAAAACCAACACAATCCCCAACCACACCAAACCAACACACACCAAACAATACCACCCCACACCCACAACACCACAAACCACAACCACACACCCACAACACCCCCCAACACACACCAACAAAACCCACCACACAACACAAAAACAACACACAACACACACCAACACCACACACACACAAACCAAAATATATATTATATATATATATATAATATATATATTAATATATATATTAATATATATTATATTAATATTTAACAACACCACAACACTACAAACAAAACCACACCAACACACACCACAACCACAGAATATATATATATATAATATTATTATATATTAATATATTAATATAATATATTGTATACAATATATATATATATTTATATATATATTATATAAATAATAATATAATATATATATAATATATAATATATTATATTATGATGATTTATTTTTGAATAAAAATATAAATATATTAATATATAATATAATATATATAATTTATAATAATATAATATTATAAATATATTAATATTATATTATATATATTATTATCCGTAATTGTGTTTGTGTTAATGTGTTCCTATATTAAATATTTTAATAATATAAAATTATATATAATTATAAATATATATAATATTATATATAATAAAATATATAATCTATTATTTAATGTAATATAGATTAGTAATTTTATTATTATGGGATTTGTTTTATTTTTTTTCTGTATGTTTAATATTTAAAATATATAATTAATTAAATATATATATTTAATATATAAAATATAAATATATATTTAAATATGGTATTTATATATGTTTTTTTATATATTTATTTGGTGGTGTGGGTGTATAAAAAAGTGTTAAAAATTATTTTTACATGTAATAATATATATATTTATATTATAACATAAATAATAATATAATATATACTTATAATATATATATTATTATATTATAAAATATATATATAAAATATATATAAATATATTATTATATATTAATATATTATATAAAATATATATAATAATTATATATATATATATTATAATCATATTATACAACCAAAAATCCACCAAACAACCACCAACACAACTTAACCACACACACCAACCACAAACAAACCACCCACCAACCACCCAACACCACACACCCACAACCCCAACACCACACACCCACACAACAACCACCAACACACACCACACAACACCACACCCACAACCACACCCACACAACCCAAACCACACCACACCCACAACCCACCACACCCCACACCACCACACACAACCAATATTATATAATTTAATATATAATATATTAATTATGATATATTATGTTATATATAATATTATCCAACCCACAAAATTAATTTAATAACCAAACAACACCCCCACAACACCCCACCACCACACACACCCACACCACAGATATATAATATATATATAATAATAATATAATATATTATATATATTATATATATAATTATATATATAAAATAGATATTTAGATATAGGATAGATAGATAGATAGATTAAGGAATAAGATTTAAGATTAGATAAAAAATAGATAGGGATAATTAGGAGAAATATTAGATAGAGGGATATATAATATATATTATATAGATGGAAACATAAAATATATACATATATATTGGTATACATTATTGTATGTGGTGTTGGTGGGGGGGTGGTTGGTGTGTGTGGTGGTGGTTATTTAATTATATATATATATATATTAATAATATAAATATATATTAAATATAATAATAATATATTATATATATTATATATAATATATATATATGTATTTTAATTATATTTTTCTATCAATTCTATCTAATTCTTCACTTTTTATATTACCCATTGTGGCGTTTGTTGGGAATTGAGTGTAAAAATGTATAATGTAATATATATATATAATATATATATATTAATAATATATAATATAATTTGTTTGTGTGGGTGTGTTGTGTGTGGTGGTGTGTGGTTTGTGTTGGGTGTGTTGGTGTGTGTGTTGTTGGTGTTTTTGTGTTTTGTGGGTGTGTGTTGTGTGGTTTGTGTGGTGTATTATTAAAAAAATTATAAAATGTGTAAATTATTATACTATATTAATTATATATATATTAATATAATTATATATATATATATATTTTACATTATATATAATATAATATATATATATATATTTATAATAATAATAATATATATTTATGTATTATATATTAATATATATTTATAATATATTTATTATATATATAATATTTTATAAATATAATATAAATTATATATTAAAATATTATATATAATTTAATAATATTATTATATATTATATTATTAATAATTATAATATTTATATATATTATAAAATTTATATATTTATATAATATTTACCACACAACCAAACAAAAAAAAACCACAACACACAACACAACAAAAAAACACCACCCACACCCACACACCCCACCAAAAACCCACACACCCCCCCCCCCCCCCCCAAAACCCCCCCAACAAAATATATTATATTTATATAATAATTAATAATTAAATATATTTTACAAAATTAAAAATTATTTTACATAAAATTCCAAAAAAAAAAGCCACATAAGGTACATAAAAAAGTTGGAGATAGATTAAGGGTTTTTGATAGGAAAAAATATAAAATTTATAAATACATTTTATATATAAAATATAAAATATAATATTTTATAAATATTAAAATTTTATTATAATTATATTAAAACACACCACCCAAACCCCCAAACCACACAAACCCCACAAACATAATATGTATAAACCAAAAAAATAATATCCCCCCCCCGGGGTTTTTGGTGGGTTTTTTTTTTTGTTAAAATATATGTTATTAATATATTTTATATTATTATTTAAAAATATAAAATTTTTATAAAAATTTTTAATATTTAAACACACAACACAACCCCCCAACACAACCCCCCAACCCACACCACACACCCAACAACAACAACACATTACACCAAAAAACCCACAAAACCCAACACCAAACCCAACCAACCACCCAACCACAAAAACATAACAAAAAGGCCCAAACCCCCAACCACACCAACACCAGAAAATTTACCACACTAAAAAAAACCACCAAAAAAACCCCACCACACACCACCCCAAAAAAAACCAAAAACACCGCACCAACCCAAAGCCAAACCCCCACAACACCCCAACAAACACAACCCAACCCCACACCAACCACACCCCACCCACACCACACACTAATTTTTTATATATTTTAAATATATATATATATAAATTATAATAATATAATAATTGGTTATATACAACTTTTTCATTAATATATATGGGATATATATATAAAAAAATTATATTTTATATATATAATAAATAAATATATATATATATATTAAAACTATTATAAATGTTTATAATTTTAAAACATATAAAAATGTATATAAATATTATAATATATATATATTATATATTATATAAATTTTTATTATAATTTATTAATATATATTATGTGTTGGTTTTTGGGTGTGTTGGGTTTTTTGTGTGTGTGGGGTTGGTGGTTGTGTGTTGTGGGGTGAAATGTGGTGGTGTTGGGGTTTTTGGGGAACACATACAACCCCACCCACATAAAAAGGACACCAGGGGGGAAAAAAACAAAACCCCACAAACACATACACCACAACCAAAAAGAGACATGTTTTTTTGTGTGGTTTTTGGGTTTTTTTTGGGGTCTTTAAAAAATACATGTAATTTTATTTTTAAATATAATTATTAATGTAATTACATTTATTATAAACCAATAAAAATATTATACCTAACCTAAAAAACCTAACCCAAAAACCTAACCCCCAAAACCTAAAAACCTAAAAAAAACCCCAAAAAACCTAACTGAAAAAATCTAAACCCAAAAACAAAAAAAACCTACCCCAAAAAAAAAACCCACCTGAAAAAAACCCTAAAAAACCCAAAAAACCTTAAACCCCCAAAAAAAAACCAAACAAACCTAACTAAAAAAAATAACCGAAAAACTTAAAACCCAAAACTAAAACCCTAAAAAAACCTAAACCCTAAAAAACCAACCCCCCTAAAAAACCCCCAAAACCTAAAACTTTAAAAAC
>NW_023654023.1:0-4731 GCF_015228065.2 Penaeus monodon
TTGGTGTGTGTGTGGGTTTGTGTTTGTTGTGTGTGTGTGGTGTGTGTGTTGTGTGGGGTTTTTGGGTGTGTGTTGTGTTATATTTAAAATTTATATAATATTATATATAAAATTATATAATATATTATATATATATTAATATATATATTAAATTGTTGCCCTCGTTTTTAGAGGGTACCGATGTGCTTCGGGGATTCGCTTAGAGGGGGAATTAAATGCGCTTGAAAAAAGGGGGAGAAGAGGCTGTCCCCATTCCCCGATTAATTCGTTTTAAACTGTTTTTTTGTTTAGTTTAGGCAAAAAAGTCTTCTTTTTCCTTTTCCCTTTTCTTCCTTTTTCTTTGCCCTTTTCCCTTTGGAATTATATTCTTTTTCTCCCTGCTCCCTCCCCCTTTCTCTTTTCCCCTCTTCCTCCTTCCCCCTCCTCTTCCCTCCTCCCCCTCTTCCCCCCTTCCTTTTTCCTCCTCCCCCTTTTTCCCTCCTCCTCCTCTTCCCCCCCCCCCCTTTTCCCCCCCTCCTCTTCCTCTCCCCTCCCCTCCTCCCCCCTTCTCCCTCGCCCTCCCCCTTTTCCCTCCTCCTCTCCCCCTCCTCCCCTCCCCCCCATCTTCCTCCTCCTCCTCCTCCCCCCTCCCCCATGTCCCAGACCCCCCCTCCTTCTTCCTCCTTCCTGTTTTTTTGATTTTAATGTTTTTTATTTATTTTTTTTTATTATTATTTTTTCCTTCTTAAAAACACTTTTCTTTGTGTTTTTTATGAATCTCTTGTGTCACGGTCGGAAAGGGATCATTAGGTGCAGCGTCAAAGGGAAATATAACAAAAATCCATCCAAACATGTTAATCGGCACTGCCCATCCGCGGCACCTAGAATTGCTAAGGATTTGGGGAAAAGCCCCTTTACTGAGTTTTTGTGAAAATGAGAGTTATGTCGCTATGTCTATTCACCCAAACAGCCCCAAAAATTTTGGGTTTTTTCTTTTTAAAGGGATGTTTTTTAATTTTTTTTGTTGATTTTTGTGGTTTAAGTTAATTTGACATTTTTTCCCAACCGAACAAGTTTTACAGAAAAATTTTCATGCACAACACAAAAAATTATCTCACTGGTAAAAATGCTTCATTGGGAAAATCCCAAAAAATAGTTATATTATTTTTTTTTCGTTGTCTTATGTTGTTATTGTGAATTTGATATGGCTTGTTTTTTTTTCAGGTGATTTGGGCCCCGCAAATGGCACTTTTTTGGCTAAGAGCAGAGAGGGGTGTGTATTTTGTATCGTTTCAAAAATTTTAAAAAACCCCCCTACAGAAAAAATTGGGACACAGATGGCCCCTTTTTGTAGTTCTTTTGATCTCTGAATACACATAAAAACTTTCCTATAATAAGTTTACATGGGAAGAAAAATTTGCTCATTCTCTTGCAAACTCTGTAAAAAGAATGAGTAAGGTTCCTTTTCACTTGTTTCTAACTTGTTATGTTTCATTCAGATATTTTTTGTTTTTGCAAAAAGGTGGGGGAGTAAAAAATTGTCACAGATAATTGTCATCGTCTTTTTCCCCTAGTTTTGAGACTTTTATCATTTCAGATTTTGAATTTTTAAACAAGTGAAGGGTTTATTTGTCAATGTATATAATATCAATAGGGTAAATGCAGTATTATTGGTGAAATTAGAATTTACATATTTGTATTTGATCTTGACTCCATCTTTAAATTTCCTTTTATTTTAGAAATTATCTCTGGATTACTACTTTCCTGCAAAATTGATCCCGAATTCAGTCTTAAAAAAAGAAGACAATTAAGATTCACATAAGTCGTTTTTTATTAAAAGCCATACAAATGCAGACTCAGAGACAATTAGATTTTAAACTTGCAGTGATAATTACAATATAAAAGTAAGCCAAAATTTTCATATGATTTTCATGGAGGACAGTGACTTTTCTAAATCAAAGCCTAGCACATTTGTACCTAGTTAGCCTTCTAAGAAATGAACCGTTTGCTAGATAACATTCTTTTTCTCTTTCTCTTCGGTTATATTCATTTTCACCCCTATTTTATTCTCTTTATTTATGGCAATTTTTTTGCTTTGTGTTTCTTTAAATGTTGTGGTATGGCCCAATTTCAAACATGCATACTAAAACTATGGAAACAATACATTTTTTTTTACTGCTGGGGTCCCTAAGATGATTCTAACTTCTCTCTTTTTATACAGATATACGAAAAAAATTGCCATTTTGAGTGCTATGCCCCCCACATTTCCACAGTAAATACACCTAACTTTGGGATGAGGGGGTTTTTTTAAAACTGGTAAAAAAAACTATGTGAAATCACTTTTTGAAAAAAAGGGAATTAAACAAAATAGAAATTCACAGTATTTCCAATAATTAAAAATAGTTTTAAGTTTTAAAGGGGTTCATTATAAGGGTTTCCCTTTTGTTTTGGTTGTGACTTGTAGGTTGATAAAATTTAGCTGCAATATTTCATGTTAGCAATTATCACTGCTGTACATAAAATATTCAAAGGGGTATATAAAGTTTTTTTGCTTAATACGTGGTTTTTTTTTACTTAAAGTTTTTTAAAAAGTGGTCACTTATGTATGGAAACCTACTTTTTTTTTATCATTATTTATAGCAGTTTAAATTTCACGTAGAATTCAATCATGAAAATGAAATGATGAATTAACTCTAAAGTGATATTAAACATGCGAACAGGGTGAAATTTTTAATTGAGTATTAGTATAAAATGAGTGTTTTTAAATATTATCTTATTATTTTATTATTATTATTATGATTACGTATTTTTTCAAATTACCTTATCGTTTTTTCCTTACAGACCTCGCAAAAACGCACGAAGAAAGCCCTAGATCAAAAACCAAACATTCTCAGGGATTCTGGCTGAAACTTTCGGCATTGTCGAAGACTGGGTGGATTAGCGCCAAAAACCTCTTCACCCCTTTCCCCTCCTGAACTCGGGTATCCCAGAAAGGGAAAAGACTCAGG
Organism: Penaeus monodon; assembly: GCF_015228065.2. NCBI lineage: Eukaryota > Metazoa > Arthropoda > Malacostraca > Decapoda > Penaeidae > Penaeus > Penaeus monodon. The sequence goes on from NW_023654023.1 coordinate 2,988, forward strand.
ACCTGATATGGGTCCTTTGTGGGTTTTTTTATTTTGGGTATTTTGAGTACCCTTTTGTTTCGGATTTTTATCTTTGTAGCGGGTTTTAAATTGGGTCTCAATTCCTTTTCTTTATTTTTTTTCCTTTCAGATTGGAAAAAAATAATGACGTCTCCCCTCATCTCTCAAATTTCAATTCACCAGTGAAGAAAACCCCATTGTCGCTGTTTCCTTCACCTTTGCCAAGGGCATAAGTGAAGGTAAGGGAAACCCTTAAAAAATTTTGTTTGGAGTGTGGGTGGGTTTTTTGTTTTTGTGTTGTGTGAGTGAGTGAGGCGTTGCGTCTGCGTCTGCGTCTGCCTGCGTGCCCGGCCGCGGCTGTGTTGGGGTGGGTGTCGTGTCTTTGCATCTTTTTTTTTTTTATCCACCTTTTTCATACTTTAAAAAGTTTTTTAAATACTTTTTTAAATGCTTTTTTGGGGCCCCTGCCCCTGCCATATTACTAAAGGAATAATTTATTGCATTAATATTTTTTCCTTATTTTTCCCAAAAGGAAAAAGGCTCTACCATTCCTGAAAGCGTTGTTTGTACATACGATGCTCCCCCAGCTGCTGAATGAACCAGGATGTTTTTAGGGGTCCTGCTGCCACTCCCCTAGAAAAGAGTGAGTAAACCGGGGGCAGTCAACGCTCTTTCCGAGAGTAGAAACCAAAACTTCTAAAACTTATTTTCGATGAAGAAACCCCGCTGGCAAAGGGGCAATAATCCCAAGCAAATGCAACCTTTTTGTCAAGCATGTATTGCTGCAACCAAAAAACTTTGACAGGTTGGGCACCAAAAGGCAGCAAATACAAAATTTGAAAAGCCAACATCAACTTCTAAACACAACCTTTGACGAAAAAAACCACAGGCAAAAACCCCCTTTACTTTCCGGGTGCAATGAAGCGAAGATGAAATCTAAATATAAATTTTGAAAGGAGAAACAGGGTTCCCCCATGAATGAACTGTCAATTTATGGGTCAGAAGGAGAGTGTTGAAACGATTCTAGACTCCCAAACTCCCAAAAAAACGGCAGCGCGCCCCGAAGCGCTTCCACTCCTAAGGGCAGCCAAGCCTCTCAAAAGCTTTTCCAAAAGGAAAGGTTAGTTGGTATAGTTTTTAATTTTTTCCATGGGTGCAATGTGGTTGTGCTGGGTCCTGTTTAAGGGGAAAAGAAAGGTCTATTTGCTTTGTTCTTATCCTTGGTTTTGGGCAGAAGGTCTTTTAACATACGCACCCCAAATTTAGTTTTGAATGAATGATGATATTCTTGTTTTAGAATATTTGATTTTTACCCTTACCTGAAATTTATTTTTTTTTGTTCCCTTTTTTCACCTTTAGACAGTAAAAATTTTCACCTTCCATTTTTTACTGCTGAAAATTTTGGGGGTTTTTTTGCTTTTGACTATATTTAGATACCGATTTTTCCTTTAATTACCAAAAATCCTACCAGTCATTCCTTTACCCAGTCACGAATTAAAGGGAAAGCAACCAAGGGTGCTGCCCCAATAAAAAGCCCCAAACCGCGGGAGAAACCCCAGTCCCCAACCCCAAACACTGAGCCAAAAAAATGCGTTTTAGGTAAAATTTTTTTTATGATTATTGTTATTAGTTTGTTTTTTTTTTTTTTTTTATTTTTTTTTTTTCCCCCATCATCATCATCACCTCACCATCACCTCACCATTTACCCCCTCACCATCCACCATCACCTCACCATCCCCCCATC
>NW_023654024.1:0-4730 GCF_015228065.2 Penaeus monodon
TTTTCAAAAATTAAACTTTTTCTTTCTATCTACTTCACACCCCAACTTCAAAACCCTATGAGCAAAATTTGGAAAAACTAACGGTTTTAAAACCGCTTTGTCCGTAATATCTTATATATATAAATTTTTAAATTATATTATATTTTAAAATAATATATATATATTTAAATATATTAATTATATATATTGGTTTTATATATATATATATTATATATATTAATATAATATATATATATATAAACACACACACACACACACACACAACACACACACCCCAAAACAAAAAACACACACACACACACACACACACAACAAAATATATATAATATATATTTTTATAATATAATATATATAATATATATGTTTATATATATATTAAATAAATTTTATATTGTGTGTGGTGTGTGTGTGTTTTGGTTTTGTGTGTGTGTGTGTTGTGTGTGTGTGTGTGTGTGGTTTAGTATGCTGTATGTTTATGTAGTATGTTGTATGTATGTTTGTATGTATTATGCGGGGATATATAATATTATAATATATATAATATATATATATTAAAATTTTAATATATAAATATATATAAAAAATTATATATATATTTATATATATATCAATTATCTCTATTAGATATATATAGATATTATATATTATATCTATATATCTACTATCTCTCTCTCTCTCTCTCTTCCCCTCCCTTTTCCCCCCCCCCTCTCTCTCTTTTTTTTTTATATATATAATTTTAAAATATAATATATTAAAATATATATTATATAATATAAAATATACAACACACACCCAAAACACACACACACACCACCCCACACACACACACACAACACAAACCCAAAATTAAAAAAAATATTAAAATAATTATATATATAATTATAATATAATATTGTGGGGTGTGGTTGTGTGTGTGTGGTGTGTGTGTGTTGTGGTGTGTGTGTTTGTGTGGTGTGTGTGGTGTGGGTTTTTGTGTGTTTGTGTTTTGTATTTTATGATGTATAATGTATGATGTATGTTTTGTGTAGTAGCGTTATATTATATATATATATATATAATATTATTAAAATTAATATATTATATATAATTTTTAATAATACAACAACCACACACACACACAAAACAACACACACACACAACACACACCACACACACACACACCATATATATATATATATATATATAAATAATATTAAAATATTATAATATAATATATATATAATGTTTATGTATATTATAATAATATATTATATATAAATATATTATATATATATTCATTTTTCTATATATATATTATATATATATAATATACATTATTATATATATATAATAATATATAATATATAAAATATATTAATATATAAAATTTTCATACACACACACACACACCACACACACAACACACACACACACCACCCACCACAACACACACACAATATATATATATAATTTTAAATTTTATATAATATTTTTATATATATAATTATATATAATATAAATATTTTTGTGGGTTTGTGTGTGGTGTGGGGGGGGGGGTTTGGGGGTTGGTTGGTGTGTGTGTGTGTGTAGTTTGTTTTTTTATGTTTTTGTTATATTATTATTTTATGTATGTGTTAGTATGGATATTTATATATATATATATATAAATTAAAATATATTATATAATTAATATATATTAATAATAATGTAATATATAATATATATATATATATAATAATTTTTATATAATTATATATATAAATATAAAAGTTTTTTGTATATACAAATAGTATAGCAAAATATTAAAATTTTTATATATATAAAATATATATATTATATATTATATATATATATATAAATAATATATATTATTATATATATTTTATAAATATATATAAAAAATATATATATATATATATAATATTATTTTTATATTATATATATATATATATATATATTATATATATATTATATATTATATAAATAATATATGATATATATTATATAAAAAATTATATTTATTATTTTTATATAATTAATATATATAATATATACAATAAATATAAATATATATAATATATAATATAAATAATATATTAAAAATATATATATAATATAATATATATAATATATATATATATATAATATTTTTGGGTTTTTTTTTTTTTTTTTGGGTTTTTTTTTTTTTATTTTTTTATTATTATTTATATTTTTTATTATTTTTTTTATTTTCTTATATAATTATATAATATATATAGATATATATATATATATATTTATTATATATATATATATTATAAAAATAAAATTATTTTTTTTGTTGTTTTTTTTTTTTTTTTTTTTTTATTTTTTATATTATTATATATTATTTATTTTTTATTATTTATATATAAATAAAAAAAAAAAAAAAAATAAAAAAAAAAATATATATATATATAATATATATAATTATATATATATATATATAAATATAATATTATATTTTATATAAATATATTATATATAATATTTTGAAAAATAATTTAAATTATATATATTTAAATATTTTATTAATATATTATATATTATATTAATATTAATCAAAAAAAAAAAAAAAAATAAAAAAAAAAATGTATAATTATATATAAATAAAATATTATATTAATTTTTTTTTGTTTTTTTTTTTTTGGGGAATTTTTTTTTATTATTATTAATCATTTATTATTATTTTTTTTATTATTTTAATATATATTATAATTTATAATTTTATTATATATAAATAATATATTTTTATTATAATATATTTTATTTTAAATTTTAAAAAAAAAAAAAAAAAAAATAAAAAATATATATATTTTATATAATTTTTTTTTTTTTTTTTTTTATTTTTTTTTAAAAATATTTAATAATATTATAAAAGTTTATGTTATTATAATTTATATATATATTTTTATATTATTTTTATATATTATAATATAATTATATATATATTTTAATTAAATAAAATATATATTAAAAAAAAAAAAAAAAAAAAAATAAAAAAAATAATTTTTATTATTTTTTTTTTTTTTTTTTTTTTTTTTTTGTTTTTTTTTTGTTTTTGTTTTTTTGTTGTTTTTTTTTTGTTATTTTATTTTTTCTATGTTTTTTAAAATTTTATATTTTTTTATATTTTTATTAATAAATAATAATAATATATATATATAATATATATATATAAAATTTTATATATATATATATTTTATATATATATATAATATTATATATATATAATATATATATTATATATATCATGTTAGAGTCCACTGCGACATATGTAGAAAAGGCCGAGAAAGAACATTTCACAGGCGAGTAATAGAGCAGATTTTTTGCAACTCTACCCGAAAACCCGGGGCAATATTTACTTTTCTGATTTATTTCGTTAATTTTTCCCTTTTCCTACAGTCTTTTCGTTTTTTCTGTCTGTCTTTTCCCCCTTTGTCTGTTTCTGTGTGTGTTCTGTCTGTTGTTTCCCTCTGTCTGTTTTTCGTCTTCTTTTAATTATATATTATTATAATTTTAATATATATATATATAAATATATTAATATATATATTATATATAATTTAATAAAATTTTATAATATATATTTTTAAAAATTTTTAATAACAGACAGACAGAAAAAAGACAACGGAAAACACAGACAGATACACACACAGAAACAGACAGACAGGCAAAGACAGACAGATAAACGATAAGACTGTAGGAAAAAGGGAAATTTAACGAGAATGAATCAGCACAAGTAATATATTGCACCGGTTTCGGGTAGAGCTTGACAAGAAATACATGCTCTCATTACTCGCTCTGTGAAGATGTTCATTCTCGTGCCTTTTCTACATATGTCGCAGTGGACCTATACACGATATATAATTATAATTAATTTTAATATATATTATATATATATATTATATAATATATATAATAATATATATATATAATATAAAATATTTATGTATTAGTATGTTGTATGTATAATATCATTAAAAACACATTAAAATTTTACACATACACCCCCCACACACACAATACCACATAACACACACCCCCACCAAAACACACACCACACAAACAGACCACCACACACACACACACCACACTACACAAAACCCACACACCCCACACCACAAAACACACACAATATATAATATAATTTTATTTATATATATTATATTATATATTATATAAATACATCATAATATATAAATTTTATAATATAATTATATATATATATATATATATTTTTATATATTATATTAAATGTTTATATATAAAAATGTATATATAAAATTATATAATGCATAACATATATATATTACTAAAACATTTATTATATATTAATATATATATAAAATATATATAATTAATATATATATAATATAAATATAATTATATAATATATGTGTGTGTGGGGTAGTGTGTGGTGTGTGTGTGTGTGGTGTGTGTGTGTGTGTGTTATATAATATATATATATTATATATATATATTATATATATATATTATATAATTTTTATATATTATATATATAATTTATATATATACAACATACATCACACATACATCATACATAAATATACTACAAAATACAAAAACAAACATAACCCCACACACAAAAACACACACAACCACACACACACACAACATATATTAAATATATATATATATATATTATATATAATATATAATATTATATATAATAATATATATATATATAATATATAATTTTTTTTAAAAAA
>NW_023654025.1:0-4730 GCF_015228065.2 Penaeus monodon
GAGAAAAAAGAAGAAGAAAAGAAGAAGAAATAAGAAAGAAAAGAAGCGAAAAGAAGAGAAAAGGAAGAAACAGAAGAAGAAAGAAGAAAGAAAAAGAAAAGAAGAAGAAGAAGAAAGAAGAAGAAGGAGAAGAAGAAGGAGAAGAGAAGAAGGAGAAGAATGAGAAGAAAGAAAAAGAAGGAAAGGAATAATTAAATATAACTAAAAACACAAAATAAGTAGAAAGAATTACCGGCTGGCTGTAGTTGTCGCACCCATTCTCACGCCTCCCGCCCAGGAAGGAGACTCCCTCCACGGTAACAAGAGGCGGAGCACTGGAGGTCAGGTCTACTGTTTATACACTTGGTACAGGGAAAACCAAGGAAAAACAAGAAAAAAAAACAGCTTTTTTGGGGGGGATTGGAAAGTATAAACAAAAGAAAAAAGAAAATTTAGGAAAAAACTATTAACAAATAGGGAAAACAAGGAAAACTAGAAGGAGGAGGCGGAGGAGAGGGAGAAATAGCAGAAGTAGTGTTAGAAGGAGAGAGAAAGGGAGAAATAGCAGAAGTAGTGTTAGAAGGAGAGAGAAAGGAAGAACAGTAACAACAACAACATGAACAATAACAACGCATTTCCATACAAACTCCCGTTAAAAAGTCCGATGGAAGATTTCATGAATGGCCAATGCACCGCTATTGTCTTCTCGTTCATGCCTTCCTCACCCCCGCCGCCTGACACCCACCATGCACAGACCGGCATACATAACGCCCATTACACATGAATTATGGTACCCTCACTGTGACTCAGCTTTTTATATGCACGTGGTGAGTGGTGCATGATTCCTCTCCTCTCTCTTCTCTATCCCCTTTTCCTTTTCTCCTTTCTCCTCTCTCCTCTCCCCTTCTCCCTTCTCTTCTCTCTCTTCCCTCTTCCCTCTCCTCTACCCTCTCTTCCCTGACTTCTTTCAGATATTCACTTTCCATCGCTCCCTTCCTTTTCTAATACGCACCATTCAACACAGAAAATGATATTATATACATTTCTCCCTGATGATTCTCCGAACACGCAAACCCTTCGTATCTCAAACAAAATCTCCTTTCCTCCTCCTCTTCTTAGTTTCTTTTCTCTCCCCTTCTCCTTTTTCTCCTCACCTCCTCTTTTTCCTACTCTTCTCGCTTTTCCTTCAACTACTACTCTTTCTCTTTCTCCTCCCCCCTCCTCATTTTTACCTGCTCCCCCTCCCTTTCCCTTTCCTTCCCCCCTTCCTTTCCTCTCACTCCATTTATCATTTTCCCCACACCCCTCCCTCCTCCCCTAATCCCCTGCATCTCGTCCCCGGCAAGCATGGAACGCCTGTGGGAGTCACGTTGCCCATCGTCTACACTAGAAAGCCATTATTTAGCACAGGAGGGGTTTCTCGGCGCTGCCAGACGCCAGGAGCGGAAGGGAAGGGGGAGTGGAGGAGAGGGAGAGGAGGGGAGGGGGAGGGGAGGGTAAGAGAGGGGGGAAAGGGGAGAAGGAGGAAGTTAGGAGTTGAAAGAGGGAGGACGGGTAGGGGCAGGCGGGGGAAGAATGGGGAAAGGAATGAGAACGGGATGGAGTGAGAGAAAAAAAAAGAGCGGGAATGAGAAGACCGAAATAATTCATTAAGACAGAGAAGGGGAGAAGGGAGAAACAAATGGTGAAACGGTGAGGAAGAACAGCCAAGGGATGGGATAAACATGACAGAGAAGATGACGACAAACGAAGGATGGGGAACGAGGGGAGAGGTCAGGTCAAGGCCACAAACATGACGCACTATTGAGCCTTCCGTCATATTTTCGTTAAACCGCGCCAACGCCCATCGGAACAAAAATGTCTAAACAAATCAAAATCATAACGAAAAACTTGAAACTTGTCCTTCCTAAAGATCGAAATCTCTTCATGAATAGATGAACAACATAACATCCAACATCCATCAAACATTCTTAGAAGTCGCACCTCTCCACTGCTGACCATCTGCCCCGCCATTTGTTCAGCAGACACATACTTTCCCAATTAGAAGATAATCCGACAACTTACAGTTACTTCTTAAACAAACCGCTGAGTATATATTTGAGAAAAAAAATGAAACAACAGAAATAGAGATAAAACCAAACTACACCACGCGATTTTTAAAAAATCAAACAAACCGACGCTACATCGTCACCAAACAACAAAACCATCACAATAAAACAACATAAAACTAAAGGCAAACCAAACATTACACCGCCCACATCATCCATCTCAATCCCATCTTTCCTTACCAACCTATTTCAGTCCACTCTAAAAAGGACTACCGTCAACTGTTTAGCATATGTACGCAACATTCCGTTTTCCTTTCGGCCTCACGTTACCCTTCCCCCCGTTTGTTTCGTTATACCGACGGAGGTATGCCGATCTTACTGGTGGTCTGAGTCTTGGTCTGAGTAGGAGGGAGGAATGAAGTTCTGGGGCTTAGTATTTCATTTGTTTGTTTTGTGATATTTTTTCTATATTTGTGTTTTTTTTTTTTATCTTTTGTTTTTTTTTTTTGGAATAAAGTTGAGTTTTTTTGTTTTTTGGAGTATTCTTTTTTTTGTTGGGGGGCTAAAAAAGTTATGTGGGGTATTTTTTTTTCGAAGCACATTCGCGAGAAAAAAAAATGTGCGTACGAGTGTTTGAGGAAATAATAAAAAAAATAAAAAAGTGCAGGGATTAATCAATAAATAAATCGCCCATCCCCTTTCCCCTTCCCCTAACCCCCTCCCTTCCCCCTTTTTTCTCTTCCTCTTCCCACCTTTCCCCCTTTTTCCCTTCACTCCCTCCTTCCCCCCTTCCCCCTTCCCCCCTTTCTTCTCCTTCCATCCTCTTCCCCTCTCACCCCCCCCATTCCCCCTCCCCTCCCCCCTCCCCCCCTACAATACCCCCAGCTCCAATTTAACCCTCAACAAACGACAACAACCACCATTTTTAAGTATGTAACTTTTTCCACCAGGGGTTCCTCTTTTTTTGATGTGCGGGGGCTAATACCATAGGGGGTTATAACCTGAAACCCGAAACTTTTAATCGTGTTTTTTTGAGTTTTTAACAAAAAAAAAAGGTAAAAAGGTAACTAAGATATTGAAAAATTACACCTCTTTTGCTTTAGTCAATCGCCGTAAACAAATAAGGTTCTCGTTTTTGTTCCCGTTTCAAGTTTCGCCTTTTTGTTTTTCAATTTGGGTTTTTCATTCTTCCCTTCCCCTTTTCCAAATTCAGGACAACAAAAAACGCTTTTTTTTGAACCCGGTTTTTTTATTTTAAGGCGTGCGATGGATAATGAGGGGTGAATTAAGGGGAATAAAAAGAGTGGGTTTTGAAGAGACTCGAGGAGGGAGGGGAAGGGGGGGGGGGGAAAAAAAAAAAAACAAGAGGTGGGGGGGGAAAAAGGGAAAGGGGAGGCAGAGGGGGGGAAAAAGGGGAAGGGAAGGCAAAGGTGGGGGGGGAAGGGGGAAAGGGAGGGGAAGGGGAAGGGGAAAGGGGAAAGGGGGGGGGGGGGAAAAAGGGGGGGGGGGAAGGGGAGGGGGGAAAGGGGGGGGGGGGGGGGGGGAAAAAAAAAAAACCGGGGAAAAGGGGGGGGGGGGAGGGGGGAAAAAGGAAGGAGAGGAAGAAGTGGAGGGAGGAAGGGAAGGGGAGGCAAAAAGGTGGAGGGAGGGAAAGGGAAAGGGGAAAAGGAAGAAGTGAGGGGGAAGGGAAGGGAGGAGGGGAGGGAGGAAGGGAAAGGGGAGGAAAAAGGGGGGGAGGAAAGGGGAAAGGGGAAGGGAAAAAAGGGGGGGAGGAGGAAGGAAGGGAGCAAGGAAAGGGAGGGGGAAGGAGGGCAAGGAGTGGGGGGGGAAAGGGGAAGGAAGGGGCAAGAAAAAGGAAAGGGGGGAAAAAAGGGAAGGGGAGGGAAGAAGTGGGGGGGAAAAGGGAAAGGGGGGAAAAAAGTGGAGGGAGGAAGGGAAAAAGAGGGAAGAGGTTTGGGGGAGGGGGGGGAAAGGGGAGGGAAGAGGGGGGAGGGGGAAAGGGAAGGGGGAAACAAAGAATGGGGGGAGGAAGGAAGGAAGGAAAGTGGGGGAGGAAGGGAAAGGGGGAGGCAAGAGGGAGGGGGAAGGAAGGAGGGCAAGGGGAGGGGGGAAGGGGAAGGAGAGGAAAAGGGAGGGAGGAAGGAAAGGAGGGAAAAGAAGTGAGGGAGGAAGGGGGGAGAGGCAGAGGGGGAGGGAGGGGGGAAGAGAGGGAAGAAGTGGAGGCCGGGAGGGAAAGGGGGGCAAGAAGTGGGGGGGGGGAAAGGAGGGGAAGAAGTGGGGGGGGAGGAAGGGAAGGGGAAAAGTGAGGGAGGAAGGGAAGGACCAAAAAGGGGGGGGAACAAGGGAAAGGCCCAAAAAGGGAGGAAAGGGAAGGAACAAGAGGGTAGGGAGAGGGGAAAAGGAGGTTGAGGGAGGAAGGGAGGAGAGGCAAGAGGTGGAGGGAGGAAGGGAAGGAGAGGCAAGAGGTGGGGGAGGGGGGAAAGGGGAGGGAAGAGGTTTAGGGAGGGGGGAAGGGTGGGAGGGGAAAGAGGGGGGAGAGAGAGGGAAAGGGAAGGAAGAGGTGAGGAGAGAGGAAGGGAAGGAAAACCCCGGGGTTCTTTAAAAAAAATTTTTTTTTTAAAAATAGGGAAATGAGACACGAAAAAAAAAAAGAAAAAAAAAAAGGCAAAAAAAGGGGGGAAAAAAAGGGGGGGAAAAAAAAAA
>NW_023654027.1:0-4730 GCF_015228065.2 Penaeus monodon
AATACACAATACAATCACTAAATTTCCCCACAGCATCATCATTATTCTCCTTATTCTACCCTGCCAGACACCATTATCATTATCAATACAACATCAACACTTCATTACAACATCCCCTTTCACCGTCATTATCAAATCATCATCATCATCATCATCATTAGCACAATTTTCCCATAAAAGAATTAATCACTCATTCGCTTACTCTCGATCTCTATATTAACGGTTGAAAAATAGCCCGCCATGTTCCTTTGAGCGATTATATTCCTTAATAAAAACTTAATCAAACAGATTTTTGATATCGAACCGCGGGTTCATTTCCCGGGCGGCCGCTTTGTGTCCCTGATGAAGGCATGATAAACGGGTTTTTGGGGGAAAATTTAAATTTAAATGAATATAAAAATAGATGAAGTGGTGGAGGTAAAGGGAAAATTTGAAGTTTAGTGACATACAGTAATTGAATAAAAAATGAAAACAAAAAGTAAAGGGATAATGTAAAACAATTCACAAAGTAAAATAAATGATTCAAAAGAAGTTAGTGAAAAATTATGGAATAAATTTTATATTATAATATATGAATACTATAAACTAAAATGAATGAACTACGTAAATAAATATGTAAAAAAAAAAAAAACAAAAACGTGAAGTCACTGATTTTCGATTCTGATTAAAAAAAAAATTAATTACTTTATTTGTATCCAAATTCATTTTATTTGCTTATTTTTTTTTTGCATTTGCATATTCGTTTTCATCTACTGTAATTTTAGACACTTAATTACTCACTGATGCATGTACGTAACAAAGGACCAGAAAAAAATTACATATATATATATTATATATATTATTATTATATATATTTTAATAATATTTAAGTAATTAGTACTTTCTTTTTTTCTTAAAAGTACTCGGAATTGATATTTTTAGTTTATAATTCTCAGAATCACGCACCGTATGAATAAAGCTTTAATTTGAATACATCGGATTTAAAAAAATAAAATGAAACTTAACGATGATGATGATGATAATGATCAGGGTACGGATCGGGACAAAGACAATGATATTGAGAATAAATGATAATGATAATGAAAATGTTTTTTTAATAATATCGATGGGATATGATAATAATGATGATAATATAATAGCAATATTAATAATAAAAACAATAATAATAGTAAAATAAAGTAGTAGTAATGATGATAATGTTAGTGATAATGATGTGATATTGATAATAATAATGATAATAATAATAGTAATAATAAATAAAATAAAAAGATATAATAATATAATAAAAATCATAATAGGGATAATAACAATAATGAAATAGTAAATGTAGTAATTATAAAAAATGAAGTAAGAATAAAAATAATGCTAATGATATTGATACTACTACTACTAATAACGATAATGATATCAATAATGTAACGCAAAAAGTATAATAACAATAATAATAATAAAAAATAATGAAGATAATGAAAAATTTTTTAAAGATAATGATAAAATGATAATTATTATTACTACACATCAAGTATTTTAGTAAAGTAATGTTCTGATTCCTTAATGTGACGGTCTTGGGTTTCATCTCGCCACTCTTTTGGGCGGAGAAACCTCCCTTAATTAATGATTTAATGATCTACTTTGCAATATATCTTTCTACCTACCTGGCAGTTTTCCCCTCATGCTCTTCCCTACTGCCGTGGGGTATGGGGGTAGGTTCAGATCCGCGCATAATTTTCTACCTCTGTGAGTATTAACGGGCCGACGGTAACGGTATCGTCGTGATCGCACTCACATTTACCTACTCCTTCAGGCGAACTCCCATATACAGTATTCTGTTTTGAATATGCTGTCCTGCATGAAATGTTTAAATTATATCAGTGTTGGGGATGCTAAGGGATACCAAGGTGGCGGTAACAAAACTTATTGCAATTGTAACCACGTACAGACATTTAGTTATACAACTTTGCATTTTCAAATAAGAAGACGAAGAATGAGAAGGAAGGGAATAAGAATAAGAAAGTAAGAATATGAATAATAAGAATAAAAAAATATATTATGAGACAAGTAGTACGAGGAAAATGAGAATGGGAAGAAAATTTTGAGACTGTTGAGCTTACAGCTTGTTATATGTCGTAAATAAGGATTTTTAACGTTGGCGACTGAGAAATATTCAAGTATCTATGATTTACTATTTACATTAAATTTTAAGAAAGTCATCATGCTACTGTAGATTCTGACACAACTAATAATCCCTTTTAAAGCCTTCATAATCGTATTATGAAATGTAAATGATTCAACAATACAAATCTACTACTTTGCGTAGGTAAAAACCAGGTAAAATATGGACTTCCTTTCTTTAAATCTCTTAGACCTTTAAAAAACTTCTTAATTGTCTTCCAACTAACTAAAGTGTCTGCCTGAAGTGATCAGAATCCAGTCTCATTTTATTCCAATTTAGAATAATATTTACTTTTAATCATTGGGGTGGATGATTCCCGTACTAAATCTGATTGACTTGGATTTTCGTTATTTTTCTTCATTGTGTATTTCTTTCTTTTTCTCTTGTATTCTGTGGATGTTGAACGATGTAACATTTTGAAAAAATTTGAAAATATATTTCTTTTGTCTGCTTTTTCTTACATATTTTTTTTCGCTGAATGAAAATTCGTATAAAGCAGGAGAATTCTTTCTATATTATATATAGAAAGAGAGAGAGAGAGAGAGAGAGAGAGAGAGAGAGAGCTAGAAGAGAGAGAGTGGAGAAGAGAGACAGACAGAGAGAGGGGAGAGAGAGATAAAAAAACAGACAGGCATATAGATATAATGGGTAGATAAATGATAGACAAACAAAGACAGATAAGAAAGGTAGACAGGTAAATATAAAGTCCGAAAAGAGTGAGAGAAAGATAAAAAAAGGCGATAGAGACGAACGTTTCACGGAAAAGCGAAACTGTAGTAAATATGAAGTGATTAAGGTAAAAAAATATGGACTGTAATGGAAGGAAGGGAAAACGGAAAATACGTTAACCAAGGGGATGAAATATTTATCAAATGAGTGGAAAACAGTTATTAAATCTCAGGAAATATTAAAGTGGTCCCCAAATGTTGCTAATGGTGTAGTGCCCTTTTTTTTTAAACTAAGTGAATTTGTATTGGCACACTACACATATTCAGAACATACTGGCAAAACACAAATGTAAATGTATACTAAGTTCTGTGTTTGTCCCGTCTGTGTACATTTAAAAGCCCAATAAACAGACTAAAAGCAAAGGTGATCACACCAAACTCTATATTTTTATCATAATTACAACATTAAAATTATCATCGTAATGTGCAACTCATACCATACGCATCTACATATAAAGATATAGATATAGACATAGATATATGAGTGTACATAAACACAACACACACATGCATACATACAATACAATACATATATATATATTTTATATATATATATATATATATATATTTTATTATATATATATATGTATATATATATATAATTTTAAATAATATATATATAATATATATATTATTATATATAAAATATATATAATATATATATTTTATTTAATTAAAATTATGTGTGTGTGTGTGTGTGTGTGCGTGGGGTGGGTGTGTTGTGTGTGTGCGTTGTGTATGTGGTGTGTATAACAATATATATAGTGTATATATAAAAAAGGTTTCATTCTTTTTAAGGGTAGGTTCATTCTGAGCCGCCTTTGGTCACAGCATGATACTCAATTACAGTTTTCTTTTGTGTTGCTCTTGGAGTGAGTACGTGTAGGGCCCCCCGTTCCTTTCCACGAAGTGCCGGGGGTACCTTTTTTTTTTGGGAATCATTCTCCCCCTATTTTATCCGGGCTTTTGGGACCGCACTGACTTTGGGGGTGGGTTGGCCACCCAGTGGCTAGGTAGGGATCGAGGGGAATTCCTTCCCAAGGGAACAACGCGCCGCCGGTGACTCGAACCCCTCGAACTCAGATTTCCTCGTGACATCTTGACTCCCCAGGCCATACGGGGCTTTCGTCCCGGGACATCTGGGCACCGTAGTATCTTTTTTGTCCGGGCACTATTGGGGCCCTTTGGGGGTGGTCTGAACTGGCACAAAAGGTCCCTTTGGAGGTGGCCTGTTCGTAAGGCACATACTGATCCCTTTAGGTGGCCTTTCGTCCGGGACATACTGGGGAAAATTTAGAGGTGGCCTCAACCCGGCACATACTGGGAATTCAGGGGGGGGCCTCAAAGCACGGCCTACTGGGGGAAAATTTAAGGTGCCTCAAAGCACGGCACATACTGGGGAAAATTAAGGTGGGCCTCAACGCACGGGGCCCTAGAGTCCCTGGAGGTGGCCTGTTCGTGGGGGAAAACTGGGGAAAATTTAGGGTTCCCCAGGCCATCGATTCAGGATAATTTTTTAAATTTAAATATAAATTTTTTATTTTTAAATTTTTTTAAATATCATTAAAAATTTTATTTAAAAATTTTTTTTTATATTAATAAAAAAATAAAATATAAATTTTTTTATATTAAAAAAAAAAAAACCCCTTTTTACATAATATATTTTTTTTTTAAAAAAATATAATTTAGAAAAAAAAATGTTTTTTTTTTTTTTTTTTTTTTTTTTTATGAAAAAAAAAAAAAAAAAAAAAAAAAAAAAAAACAAAAAAGTTTTATTTTTGGGTGGTTTTTGGGGTTTTTTAAAAAAAAAAAAATTTTTTATTAAAGTT
>NW_023654028.1:0-4729 GCF_015228065.2 Penaeus monodon
TGGGGGGTTGGGGTTGGGGGGGGTGTTTTGGGGGGGTTTTTGGGGGTGGGGCCGTTTCTTTTGTTTTGGGGGGGGTTTTGGGGGTTTCTGGGGGGGGGGGGGGGGGGGGTTCCCGAAAAAATTTTTTTAAAGGAATTTTTAGTTCTGAGTTGTGCAACAAGGAAATTTTTAAATTTTAAAAAAAAATTTTTTAAAATTTCTTTAAAATTTTAAAGGGTTTTTTTGCCCCTTTTTAAATTTTTATATATTTTTTATAAATAAAATATAATTTTTATATTTTTTTAAAATAATAACTTTTAGAAAAAAAACCTTAGGGAAAAAACCCCCCCCCAACCCCACAACAACACCCCAAACCAAAAAACAAAAAATTTTTTTTAATTTTTTTTTAATTTAAAAAAATAGATTAAAAAATTAAAAAGAAAAAAATTTATTTTTTTAATTTGTTGTATTCCCCAAAAACCCAGCGAAAACACACAATTTCTTTAAACCTTAAAAGGGGGGGTTTTTGGGGATTTCGACGATCCCCAAAATTTCCCCCCTTTAAATTTTTTCCTTTTTTAAAAAAAAATTTTTCCCAAATTTTAAAAAATATTTAAAAAATATATATAATATATATATAAAAAATTTTTTTATATATAATATATATATTTTTTTTTTTGTTTTTGATAATATATTTAAAATTTTAATATATATATTATATTTTTATATATATATAATATATTATATAATTTTTATATATATATATAAATATATATAAATTATATAAATTAAATTAAAATTGCTTAAAAAAATAAAATATTAAAATTTTTTTTAAAAAATTTTTTTTTAAATTTATTATTTTCAAACATAAAATTTTATTAAATTTTTATATTTTAAAAAATAATTTTTTTAAAAAAACAAAATATTCCAAGGTTTAACCCAAAAAAACCCAAAAAAAAACCAACCCCCCCAAAAAAAAACAACCAATTTTAAAAAAATTTAAAAAAAATTTATAAAAGGGGTTTTTTGGGGGGGGGTTTTTTGTTTTGGGGGGGGGGTTTTTGGGGGGGGTTTTTTTTTGTGGGTTTTTTTTTTTGGGGTGTTTTGTTTTTTTTGTTGATGAATTTTAAAAAAATTTTAATTTTAATCTAAAAATTAAAAAATAAAATTTAAAATTTTTATATATAAAAATTTAATTTATTTAAAAATTATAAAAAGAAATTTTAAAAAAAAATTTATTTTTTTAAAAAAAAAAAAAATTTTTTGTGTGGGGGTTTTGGGGGTTTTTTTTTTGGGGGGTTTTTTTTTGGGGTGGGGTTTTTTTTTTATTTAATAATTTAAATTTTACTCCCCAATCTTTTTTTAAACTCTTTCCTTTTTTTTTTCACTTCCCCTTTTTCCCCCCCTTTTTTTTTCTTTTCCCCCCTTTTTTTTTATTTAAAATTATTTAAAACAAAAATTTTATATTAAATAAACAAAAAAAAATTTAATTTAAATTTTTTTATTAAATTTAAAATTTTTTTAAAAAAAAATAAAATAATTATTTAAAAAAAAATTTTTTTTGGGGTTTTGGGGTTTGGGTTTTTTTTTGGGGTTTTTTTTTTTTGGGGGGGGTTTTGGGTTTTTTTTTGGTTTTTTTGGGTGGTTTTTTTTTTGTTATGGATTTTTAATATTTAAAATATTTTAAAAAATTTTTTAAAAAATTTACCCTTTTTTTTGTTTTCTAACTCTTCCCCCCTTTTTCCCCTTTTTTCCCCCCTTTTTTTCCCCCCCTTTTTTTCCCCATTCCCTTTTTTCCCCTTTTTTCTTCTAATTTATAATTTAAAAAAAATTTTAAAAATTTTATATAAATTGGGGTTTTTTTTGGTTTTTGGGGGTGGGTTTTTTGGTTTTTTTTTTTTTTTTAATTTTTTAATAAATTTAAAAATTAAAAAAATTTTAATTTTTATAAAAAATTATTTTTAAAATAAATTATTCCCTTTTTTTCTTTTATTTTTCTTTTTTTTTTTTTCTTTTTTTTTTTTTCCCCCCTTTTTTTTCCCCAAAAAAAATATAATTTAAAATTTTTAAAATTTAAAATTTTTTTTTTTAATTAACCCAAAAATAATTATTATTTAAATAAATATTAAAAAATTTAAAAATTATAAAAAAAAAACCCAAAACCAAGAGATTTAGAAAAAAATTTCGGGGGGGATCCCCCCATAAAAAAAAAAAATATTATGAATTTAAATTTTTTAAATAAGAAAACCCTTTTAAAAATTAAAATAACAACCCAAAAAATAAAAACCCCCCTAAAAAAGTAATTATATTAAAATTTTTTTTTTTTTTTTTTTTTTAACCGTTTATTAATAAATAAATTTTTAATATATTTAAATTTTTTATTTAAAAAAATTTATTATTTCTTTTTAAAAATTTTTTTAAAATTTTTTTAAATTTTTAAAATTTTTTTAAAAATTTTTAAATAAATATTTTTTAAAATTTTTTAAAAAAAATTTTTAAAAATTTTAAAATTTTTATTTAAAATTAAAAAACGAAAAAAAAAAAATTAAAAATTTTTTAAAAAATTTTTTTTAATATTTTAAAAAAAAAAAAAAAAAAAAAAAAAAAAAA
Source organism: Penaeus monodon (assembly GCF_015228065.2). NCBI lineage: Eukaryota > Metazoa > Arthropoda > Malacostraca > Decapoda > Penaeidae > Penaeus > Penaeus monodon. The sequence goes on from NW_023654028.1 coordinate 2,590, forward strand.
AAAAATATATATATATATTTATATTTTAAAAAATATATTATAATAATATTTTATATATAATAATTTTTATATATATAATAAAAAAAAAAAAAAAAAATTTTTTTTTTTTTTTTTTTTTTTTTTTTTTTTTTTTTTTTTTTTTTTTATTTTTTTTTAAAAAAAAAATTTTTGTTTTTTTTTTTTTTTTTTTTTTTTTGGGTTTGGGTTTTTGGGTTTTTTTGGGGGCCCTTGCGTTGGGGTTTTTGGTCGGGGGTAGTGGTTTGTTTTTGGGGTGTGGGTTTTTGGGGCCCCCCCCGTGTGGGGTAGTTCCCCTTTTTGGGTTTTTTTTCAAAAAAGGTTTGGGTTCCCTTTGTCGCTTCCTTGGGTTTTTTTTTTTTTTTTTGTTGGGGGGGTTTTTTTTACCCAAAAAACAAAAAAATTTTAAATTTTAAAATTAAAAATAAAATTTTATATTTAATAAAAAAATATTATATTATATATAATATATATATATAAAAATTATTAATATAAATATTTAATTTTTAATTAAAAATAAATATATATATATATATATATAAATTTAAATATATATTATATATATATTAAATATATATTTTATTTATAAAAAAAAATTTAAAAATAAAAAAAAATATAATATTTTTAATAATATATATATATATATAATATATATATATTATATATATATATATTAAAATATATATTTATATTTGGGGTGTGGCTGCAATCCAAAATGAGGGGAAAACCTCCATTGACGCGCTTTTTAAACTTTGTAGGGCCCACGTTCTTCCCTGCGGGGAATACTTTTTTCCCCGGCCCTTTTTCTATTGCTCCCTTTTTGCTTAGATTTGCGAAGTTTGGCTTCCCCCGGGGCCTTTCACTTATGGCCCGGCTGTGTCACTTTTTATGGCTGTCTCATTTTTTTGTCTGACACTTGTCTTACCTTTGGCGGGGGGATTGCCAGCAGCGCTCCTGTACCGTGGTTAAGCATCTCGCTAACCCTTTTTACCAGCACGAGGTGTGTCTGCGGGCTTGTCTTGGGAAAAATTGCTATGCCCAATTTTTTAAAGAAATGTAAAAGCGGGGTTCGGCTCGCCGCAATGCAGGCAAAAACCTCTTTCACGTTCTTTTTTTTTGATGACTGCCTGCACAGGGTAACCTAGGCGCATTCTGTGAGAATGACTTCGGTACCTCTTTTGTTTTTTTTTAGGGAGTGCCAGGGGGTTCTAGCCTGTGGCTCTGAGACCGCTGGCCGAGGGGGAGGTCCTTTTTCCTCTCTGTAAAGCTGCGGAGGAAGGAGGTGGCCGTCACGCCTTCCTCCTAATAATTTTGGGCTCTGATGTATTATCAGGGGTTTAAGGGGCATCCCCCTCCCAATTGGGCAAATTTCTGACAACCTTAAACCTCTGATCCCTATGTGGCGGGAAACCCCAGTTTATGATGTTCTTCTCCCCTGTGCAAGTACCCTTTGGGCCAGTGTGAGGATGGTTTCAGAATAGATTTTGTCATGGTGAGCGCTGCGAAGACAGTGACGCTCCTTTGGAGTCTGTGTGTATGACCGTGTCTTCCCCCAGGGGCCCCGCGTGGTCATGCTCCCATGATAAAAACGGCCTCTGCCGTAGCGAGGGGGCGTTTCTGTTACCCTCATGGTTTTTTGTGGCATCCCTTGCTGCGAACCCGGGGCGTGCAGTGTGGGTCAAGGGATCGACCGATCCTCCTGTTATTTCTCCCCCCGGAGGGGTGTTGGTTTGCAATGACCCTCGGGGGTCTTTTTGCTCCCTTTTAATTATTTAAATTTTACTCTTGTGTAATTTGTAACTTTCTGCTTTTGAAAATATTAAATTTTAATTAGTTTTTTTAAGTCTTTTTTTTTTATCGTGAGTCCTATTGCCCTTTATTGTAGTTTTAATTTATTTCGGGGTGTCGTGCATGACACTATTTCTGTCAAGTTTTTTTTTGTGTTTTATTCATCTCTTTTTTATGATTTTTTTAAAAAATTTTTAATCGGTTTATTTTTATCTTGTATTTTTAAAATTTTTACTAGGTTCCCTTTTTTTTAAAATTTTTTAATTTGATTTTTTTTTTTTTTTTTTTTTTTTTTTTTTTTTTATTTTTTTTCCAAAAACTTTTTTTTTTTTTTTTT